>NC_092159.1:47685053-47985053 GCF_045791955.1 Oncorhynchus clarkii lewisi
AGTGCAGGGTGCTAGGATGATAGTGCAGGGTGCTAGGATGATAGTGCAGGGTGCTAGGATGATAGTGCAGGGTGCTAGGATGGTACTGCAGGGTGCTAGGATGATGGTGCTAGGATGGTAGTGCAGGGTGCTAGGATGGTAGTGTAGGGTGCTAGGATGATGGTGCTAGGATGGTAGTGCAGGGTGCTAGGATGATAGTGCAGGGTGCCAGGATGGTAGTGCAGGGGGCTAGGATGATGGTGCTAGGATAGTAGTGCAGGGTGCTAGGATGGTAGTGCAGGGTGCTAGGATGGTAGTGCAGGGTGCTAGGATGGTAGTGCAGGGTGCTAGGATGATGGTGCTAGGATGATAGTGCAGGGTGCTAGGATGATAGTGCAGGGTGCTAGGATGATAATGCAGGGTGCTAGGATGATAGTGCAGGGTGCTAGGATGATAATGCAGGGTGCTAGGATGATAGTGCAGGGTGCTAGGATGATAGTGCAGGGTGCTAGGATGGTAGTGCAGTGTGCTAGGATGGTAGTGCAGGGTGCTAGGATGATGGTGCAGGGTGCTAGGATGATGGTGCAGGGTGTTAGGATGATAGTGCAGGGTGCTAGGATGATGGTGCTAGGATGGTAGTGCAGGGTGCTAGGATGATAATGCAGGGTGCTAGGATGATAGTGCAGGGCGCTAGGATGATAGTGCAGGGCGCTAGGATGATAGTGCAGGGCGCTAGGATGATAGTGCAGGGTGCTAGGATGATGGTGCAGGGTGCTAGGATGATGGTGCAGGGTGCTAGGATGATGGTGCAGGGTGCTAGGATGATAGTGCAGGGTGCTAGGATGATGGTGCTAGGATGATAGTGCAGGGTGCTAGGATGGTAGTGCAGGGTGCTAGGATGGTAGTGCAGGGTGCTAGGATGATGGTGCAGGGTGCTAGGATGATGGTGCAGGGTGCTAGGATGATAGTGCAGGGTGCTAGGATGATGGTGCTAGGATGGTAGTGCAGGGTGCTAGGATGATAGTGCAGGGTGCTAGGATGATAGTGCAGGGTGCTAGGATGGTAGTGCAGGGCGCTAGGATGATAGTGCAGGGCGCTAGGATGATAGTGCAGGGCGCTAGGATGATAGTGCAGGGCGCTAGGATGATAGTGCAGGGTGCTAGGATGATGGTGCTAGGATGGTAGTGCAGGGTGCTAGGATGATAGTGCAGGGTGCTAGGATGATAGTACAGGGTGCTAGGATGATAATGCAGGGTACTAGGATGATAGTGCAGGGCGCTAGGATGATAGTGCAGGGCGCTAGGATGATAGTGCAGGGCGCTAGGATGATAGTGCAGGGTGCTAGGATGATGGTGCAGGGTGCTAGGATGATGGTGCAGGGTGCTAGGATGATGGTGCAGGGTGCTAGGATGATGGTGCAGGGTGCTAGGATGATGGTGCTAGGATGATAGTGCAGGGTGCTAGGATGGTAGTGCAGGGTGCTAGGATGGTAGTTCAGGGTGCTAGGATGATGGTGCAGGGTGCTAGGATGATGGTGCAGGGTGCTAGGATGATAGTGCAGGGTGCTAGGATGATGGTGCTAGGATGGTAGTGCAGGGTGCTAGGATAATAGTGCAGGGTGCTAGGATGATAGTGCAGGGTGCTAGGATGATAGTGCAGGGCGCTAGGATGATAGTGCAGGGCGCTAGGATGATAGTGCAGGGTGCTAGGATGATAGTGCAGGGTGCTAGGATGATGGTGCTAGGATGGTAGTGCAGGGTGCTAGGATGATAGTGCAGGGTGCTAGGATGATAGTACAGGGTGCTAGGATGATAATGCAGGGTACTAGGATGATAGTGCAGGGCGCTAGGATGATAGTGCAGGGTGCTAGGATGATAGTGCAGGGTGCTAGGATCGTAGTGCAGGGTGCTAGGATGATGGTGCTAGGATGGTAGTGCAGGGTGCTAGGATGGTAGTGCAGGGTGCTAGGATGATAGTGCAGGGTGCTAGGATGATAGTGCAGGGTGCTAGGATCGTAGTGCAGGGTGCTAGGATGATGGTGCTAGGATGGTAGTGCAGGGTGCTAGGATGGTAGTGCAGGGTGCTAGGATGGTAGTGCAGGGTGCTAGGATGGTAGTGCAGGGTGCTAGGATGATAGTGCAGGGTGCTAGGATGATAGTGCAGGGTGCTAGGATGATGGTGCTAGGATGATAGTGCAGGGTGCTAGGATGATAATGCAGGGTGCTAGGATGATAGTGCAGGGTGCTAGGATGATAGTGCAGGGTGCTAGGATGATAGTGCAGGGTGCTAGGATGATAGTGCAGGGTGCTAGGATGGTAGTGCAGGGTGCTAGGATGATAGTGCAGGGTGCTAGGATGATGGTGCTAGGATGATAGTGCAGGGTGCTAGGATGATAATGCAGGGTGCTAGGATGATAGTGCAGGGTGCTAGGATGATAATGCAGGGTGCTAGGATGATAGTGCAGGGTGCTAGGATGATAGTGCAGGGTGCTAGGATGGTACTGCAGGGTGCTAGGATGATGGTGCTAGGATGGTAGTGCAGGGTGCTAGGATGGTAGTGTAGGGTGCAAGATGATGGTGCTAGGATGGTAGTGCAGGGTGCTAGGATGATAGTGCAGGGTGCTAGGATGGTAGTGCAGGGGGCTAGGATGATGGTGCTAGGATAGTAGTGCAGGGTGCTAGGATGATAGTGCAGGGTGCTAGGATGGTAGTGCAGGGTGCTAGGATGGTAGTGCAGGGTGCTAGGATGGTAGTGCAGGGTGCTAGGATGATGGTGCTAGGATGATAGTGCAGGGTGCTAGGATGATAGTGCAGGGTGCTAGGATGATAATGCAGGGTGCTAGGATGATAGTGCAGGGTGCTAGGATGATAGTGCAGGGTGCTAGGATGATAGTGCAGGGTGCTAGGATGATAGTGCAGGGTGCTATGATGATAGTGCAGGGTACATAGTCCATGAATGAGAAGATCATGAACCAGGTGGTGGGAGGTTTGGGTCATGATTGACCTGAACCATCATCTGGTGTGCCTTCTTGGCGATTGCTGTGGAGTTGTCCTCCCACTTGAGGTTGTGGTAGATGATGGACCTCAGGAATTTGAATGTATCAGCCATGCTTACAACTGAGCCATTGATTTCAAATGGGAGAGATGGTGAAGGTTATTTCCTGAAGTCAATCACCATCTCCACGGTTGCGTATGCATTGGCCATGCTGCAGCGGTTAGAGAGGACCTCTGTAGACCGTATGCTGAGGATGCACACACAGTCCAGACTGGGGAGGAGTGCTGCCATCTTGCCAAGATGAGTCACTGATGTTGATTTGTTGATCTATTATGAGCATAGTGCTGGGGGGATGATTCCATACCATGTGCCACTTTCCAGAGTTGGCTGAAATGTACATCTCTTAGGAAGCCATTGATATAGAGTAGAGTGATACCGTCATGTCACTGCTGCCACTCTGCACTTTGTTTCCTGTATGCTGTGTGCTATTCATGTTGAATTGCTAGCTATACCTGATTTACTGTGCCTCATTCTGTTTGATGTCAATAGGGCATGTCATTGTATGTTTGCTTTTCTATGTCCCTCTATGTCTCTTTCCCTCTTCTCTTTCGGCACCCCAGGCTACATTCTCTCCATCTCTCAGTCCTGTGCTCCATGTGACCATATTAAGACAGTGTAACCAGACAGACGACTAGAAAGTCACGCTCCAGAGTGGCTTCTTATTAAAAACCAGGGATGTGTTTCCTTCGCTTCCATCTGAAAAGCCTGACCTTCCTGTTAGTTGAAAAGGATGAGTCTGGTAAATCATTTTTAGGGAAGAAGAAGTTGAACAGAAATGTTTAAGGTAATGCATGTGCCATGTTAGTATTCGGTGTCTAAAGTTTCTACAACTCTGACTCAGTGCCTCAGCGCTTTGATTGAGGTTAGTCTAAAAAGAGAATACTGATCACAGTTTTTAGCCATGTGAACACATTCTCAGAGAACATTGAGTATCTCAGTTGTATTAAAAGCTGTCTAATAACCAAACTCATATTCTGTAATACACTATGATGGCCTGATTAATTTGTCCACAACAAGATAGATACAGTCACGTCTATTTCTCTGTGATTCCTCATCCTTTCTCTCATATCTTACTGCATTGCTTTCCCTGGAACAATAGTGCCATCAATCTATCCTCAATTTAGGACAATTTTACAAGCATTGCCCTTGTTTGCAGCTATCTTTCTCTGTTATGTTTAAGTACATTTTTTATTGGTTCCTGAAGATCCATCCTGGTGTTATTTCTCTGGTGTGTTTTCTTGGCCGACCGCCGTCCAGACTTGAAATTTCCGTTCCATAACCCCTTAAACTGAGGGCGGGACTGGTGCGTCAGGTATAGGCTGGCCCTTCCTAAATGTTTAGAGAACATCAAGCCATCCATTTTCCCTGACGTGGGGCACCCATCAATTTCAGCCTAAATGCCAGGCTCAGCTCATTAATATATTTTGTTTCTTCAATTATTAATGGCTCAGGTTGGTATGTTGTGAAATAGCAATAGAGTGCAGGGTGCTAAGACGATAGTGCTAGGATGATAGTGCAGGGTGCTAGGATGATAGTGCAGGATGCTAGGATGATAGTGCTAGGCTGATGGTGCAGGGTGCTAGGATGATGGTGCAGGGTGCTAGGATGATAGTGCAGGATGCTAGGATGATAGTGCAGGGTGCTAGGATGATAGTGCAGGGTGCTAGGATGATAGGATGATGGTGCTAGGATGATAGTGCAGGGTGCTAGGATGGTAGTGCAGGGTGCTAGGATGATGGTGCAGGGTGCTAGGATGATGGTGCAGGGTGCTAGGATGGTAGTGCAGGGTGCTAGGATGATAGTGCAGGGTGCTAGGATGATGGTGCTAGGATGATAGTGCAGGGTGCTAGGATGATAGTGCAGGGTGCTAGGATGATAGTGCAGGGTGCTAGGATGATAATGCAGAGTGCTAGGATGATAATGCAGGGTGCTAGGATGATAGTGCAGGGTGCTAGGATGGTAGTGCAGGGTGCTAGGATGATGGTGCTAGGATGGTAGTGCAGGGTGCTAGGATGGTAGTGCAGGGTGCTAGGATGATGGTGCTAGGATGTTAGTGCAGGGTGCTAGGATGATAGTGCAGGGTGCTAGGATGGTAGTGCAGGGTGCTAGGATGATGGTGCTAGGATGGTAGTGCAGGGTGCTAGGATGATGGTGCTAGGATGGTAGTGCAGGGTGCTAGGATGATAGTGCAGGGTGCTAGGATGGTAGTGCAGGGTGCTAGGATGGTATTGCAGGGTGCTAGGATGATGGTGCTAGGATGATATTGCAGGGTGCTAGGATGATAATGCAGGGTGCTAGGATGATAGTGCAGGGTGCTAGGATGATAGTGCAGGGTGCTAGGATGATAGTGCAGGGTGCTAGGATGATAGTGCAGGGTACATAGTCCATGAATGAGAAGATCATCATGAACCAGGTGGTGGGAGGTTTGGGTCATGATTGACCTGAACCATCATCTGGTGTGCCTTCTTGGCGATTGCTGTGGTGTTGTCCTCCCACTTGAGGTTGTGGGAGATGATGGACCTCAGGAATTTGAATGTATCAGCCATGCTTACAGCTGAGCCATTGATTTCAAATGGGAGAGATGGTGAAGGTTATTTCCTGAAGTCAATCACCATCTCCACGGTTGCGTATGCATTGGCCATGTTGCAGTGGCACCTCAACCATAGACATGCTGCAGCGGTTAGAGAGGACCTCTGTAGACCGTATGCTGAGGATGCACACACAGTCCAGACTGGGGAGGAGTGCTGCCATCTTGCCAAGATGAGTCACTGATGTTGATTTGTTGATCTATTATGAGCATAGTGCTGGGGGGATGATTCCATACCATGTGTCACTTTCCAGAGTTGGCTGAAATGTACATCTCTTAGGAAGCCATTGATATAGAGTAGAGTGATACCGTCATGTCACTGCTGCCACTCTGCACTTTGTTTCCTGTATGCTGTGTGCTATTCATGTTGAATTGCTAGCTATACCTGATTTACTGTGCCTCATTCTGTTTGATGTCAATAGGGCATGTCATTGTATGTTTGCTTTTCTATGTCCCTCTATGTCTCTTTCCCTCTTCTCTTTCGGCACCCCAGGCTACATTCTCTCCATCTCTCAGTCCTGTGCTCCATGTGACCATATTAAGACAGTGTAACCAGACAGACGACTAGAAAGTCACGCTCCAGAGTGGCTTCTTATTAAAAACCAGGGATGTGTTTCCTTCGCTTCCATCTGAAAAGCCTGACCTTCCTGTTAGTTGAAAAGGATGAGTCTGGTAAATCATTTTTAGGGAAGAAGAAGTTGAACAGAAATGTTTAAGGTAATGCATGTGCCATGTTAGTATGCGGTGTCTAAAGTTTCTACAACTCTGACTCAGTGCCTCAGCGCTTTGATTGAGGTTAGTCTAAAAAGAGAATACTGATCACAGTTTTTAGCCATGTGAACACATTCTCAGAGAACATTGAGTATCTCAGTTGTTTTAAAAGCTGTCTAATAACCAAACTCATATTCTGTAATACACTATGATGGCCTGATTAATTTGTCCACAACAAGATAGATACAGTCACGTCTATTTCTCTGTGATTCCTCATCCTTTCTCTCATATCTTACTGCATTGCTTTCCCTGGAACAATAGTGCCATCAATCTATCCTCAATTTAGGACAATTTTACAAGCATTGCCCTTGTTTGCAGCTATCTTTCTCTGTTATGTTTAAGTACATTTTTTATTGGTTCCTGAAGATCCATCCTGGTGTTATTTCTCTGGTGTGTTTTCTTGGCCGACCGCCGTCCAGACTTGACATTTCCGTTCCATAACCCCTTAAACTGAGGGCGGGACTGGTGCGTCAGGTATAGGCTGGCCCTTCCTAAATGTTACGAGAACATCAAGCCATCCATTTTCCCTGACGTGGGGCACCCATCAATTTCAGCCTGAATGCCAGGCTCAGCTCATTAATATATTTTGTTTCTTTAATTATTAATGGCTCAGGTTGGTATGTTGTGAAATAGCAATAGAGAATGCACACTCTTTGATTTACAGTAGGTACTGACTAACTGAAAAACATTCTGAACTTACTACAAGACATGAAAGTCAATATAGCTAGAATATTATTTTGCAGATGATTATCTGTAAACAGCTTAGTGATTTTCTAAAGCACAATTTGAAGCAGTAACAAAACAGTGTCTGAACAGCTATTGGCTACCTGTGTATGAGGACAGTCAGCACATGGACTGCATGGGTAGACTGAGAGCCCAGCGGTGTAGCTCAGAGCAGTCTGCTCTCAGTCTGTGTTCCCTGACCCATTAGAATGAGCCCAGTCTAGATGGAACCATGGTTGGTGCAGAGGAGGGAAAAGTCTGCTGTGATTACCTGGAGAGATCTGTCTCTGCCAGTGGGGCCAATCAGACTGTGGGGAAGGGAGGAGAGGGCGGTGTCTAAGACATCCTTCTTCCCCCGGCTTACCTGCCAAGCCTCAGTGAACACAGGCTGACTGTATCGGCAGGCTGAGGGCTGCATGGCAGCCTTCAATACTCTGGGACAAGGTGGATGACGGAAAGAGAAAAATAAAGGGTTGGAGGTCGGATGATAAAGAGAGGGGGAAAGAGAGAGACCGAGACACAGAGAGATTCAGGACAGCTAGCTTCTGGGCATCCTTGGGGATTGGCAGGCTGCCTGTTGGCCCTTTTCTCTCTCGTCTCATGCTGTGGTGAGATGTTATTTTGGAGGGTGTATCGCAGGACTCCTGTCAGGGGCTTCTGTTTTGGAACCTGTGGCTACGTCTGTTTTAGTGGCTGGGTGTCTCAACAGTACCACTGTTCTGTCCCACTCTCCTTAGCCCTCTGTCTGTTCATCCAGTGAACTCTTCCTCTTCTCAGTCTCTATGGGTAAAAAGTACTCTTCTCCTTCTCAGTCTCTATGGGTAAAAAGTACTCTTCCCCTTCTCAGTCTCTATGGGTAAAAAGTACTCTTCTCCTTCTCAGTCTCTATGGGTAAAAAGTACTCTTCTCCTTCTCAGTCTCTATGGGTAAAAAGTACTCTTCTCCTTCTCAGTCTCTATGGGTAAAAAGTACTCTTTCCCTCCTCAGTCTCTATGGGTAAAAAGTACTCTTCTCCTTCTCAGTCTCTATGGGTAAAATGTACTCTTCTCCTCCTCAGTCTCTATGGGTAAAAAGTATTCAACTGTGTTCTGCAACCTCTGGAAGTGTTCTGTACAGGTAACTGCTAAAATAACAGAAATTCTGAGCAATTGAGAGATACTATGTATATTGAAGCAGGTGCTTCCACACAGGTGTGGTTCCTGAGTTAATTAGGCAATTAACATCCCATCATACTTAGGGTCATGTATAAAAATGCTGGGCAGGCCATTATTTTGGCTACCATGGCTATGCCCCCATAAGATGACAATGCACCCATCCACAGGGCACGAGCGGTCACTGAATAGTTTGATGAGGATGAAAACGATGTAAACCATATGCTATGGCCGTCTGTCACCAGATCTCAACCCAATGTAACACTTACGGAAGATTCTAGAGCAGCGCCTGAGGCAGCGGTTTGCACCACCATCAACAAAACACCAAATGTTTGAATTTCTCGTTGAAGATTGGTGTCACATCCCTCCAATAGAGTTTCAGACACTTATAGAATCTATGTCAAGGTGCATTTAAACTGTTCTGGCGCGTGGCCCAACGCCCTGTTAAGACACTTTATGTTGGTGTTTCCTTTATTTTGGCAGTTACCTGTACCTGTACTGAGCCCTTAGATGCACTTTCCATGCAGCTGTAATGAAGCAGAGACCCGGGAGGGAGAAGTGAGAGAAGGTAGAAGCCGCACAGCTCTGTGAGGTAAATGCTTTTTGGCAGCGATGATGTGTGCACCCTCTCACTATACTGATGAGGTCGTTACTGTAAGCCAGGCCGTAACCGCTCCCATGATGCACGCTGGCAACCAACTCAATCTCTCTGTGTTTGTGGCCCGTGTGTCTTCCTAGCTCGTATGAACAAACTGCTTCATCATAACTGTTGATTAAGATCATTCATTTCAGGCCGTGGAGGGATGCCTTTCCTCTCTGGTGTTTATGTGGCCCACTGACAGTAAGTACACCATCAGTCTAGGCCTGATTACACATCTTTAAGGCCAGTGGAGGAGACTGATAGGCCCGTTGGCCCAATTTGTTATCCACTGTGACACTAATTGTCCATCTGGTTGAGGGGCTGTAGCCCAGGGTAGTGGTATGGGTAGACTCTGGTCAGGAAGGGTTATTGGGCTGTACATTCATAGAGACACGGGGGACATCTTCATTGTCTAAAGTGGCTTCTTCCCCTCGTCTCCTCTCCTTCATCTGAACTAATCTTATAACACATGTTAGGTGAAAGCAACCTGGTAGGTGTCTGTTGGGAATTTGCTTCACCTGCCTGCTCATTCTAATCAGTGCAAAGCAAGGAACGGAGATGGACAGAGGAAGCCATTGTAGACAATTGAGATGCACCCAACGTTTCCTCTGCTGTCCAAAAGAGGAACAGTCATTCTTCCCAGAGATGCAGATGGGGCTGTTGTTATTGTCTGTCCGTGGGGACTGTGAGAAGAGTGGTTCTGACAGCAGACTGACAGTAGATGGAGTCGGACAGGCCCTGCAGTGCTTGAAGGGAAAATGTCATCAGAATTACATTACATTAGATTTGTGCCACCATGTTCTTGCCAGTAATGGCCTGTTTAGGAAATGAACAAGCCCCACACTCAATAACTACCCATATTGGCTGGCTGGGAATTCTTGACAGGGATGAAGGCTTGAGTCCCATCACCATGCAGCCTGAACGGGCTGCTGTAAATAGCCTGTCAAGATAGGATAAGACTGTACATCCAGAGTCTTTGTGCAGTGTTGATCTGCTAAACCTATTATGAACTTATTGTGGAAAAGACAATCCTGTCTGATTGATGGCGGAGGAGACAGAGAATTACTACACATGCCTATTCAACATGTTTAATCACTGTTTAGCTGGGCTCAATCTTTTTAATCTATATTAGATGTTATTTGTCAACACAATCTGCATTCAATGGAGAGTTATTTTCACTAGAGAGGGGCTTACCGCTAGATACACATCTCAGACAATTACCCATGAGACTTGATCTTGCTGCCAGGCTCTCTTTAAAGCTGATATTAGTGTTAGTCTGGATACTCCATGTTTTCCTACATCCCACCTAAAGAAGTTGTCTAAGTCTGATGGATCATGGGAAATGGCCTTTTGTCCGTGTGTGTACGTAGAATTATCTATTCCCCCAGTCACTCTCAGCAGGCGGGCTAGGAGGAGTGGCTCTCCACAGCAGACATGATGAATGCTGTGTGGTTTAGTGGTGAGCATTTAGTGGTACTCATGTTGCAGGTGTCATAGGAGACATGGAGCATCTGTTCGATGGCTCTGGCTGTATGGTTAACCTGATGGATAACATGCCTGTGTGTCTAGCAGACGAGCACTGAGAGACAGCCAGGGGACTGTTATGGATGGTATGTCCTCATGACCAATCTTCAATGTATGAAGTTCCCTTGTCATCTTCAATTTGCTCTCTGGATCAGGTGAAATAACTCAACTACCTCTTGACTGAATTGATCTGAGTGAACACATTGCTACTTCTATTTCGTTGACACCCTGTGTGTGTCCTCACTGGACATCACTAGGCTCTGTGGCTGGGCGTATTGAGTGATGAACCTCAGCATCTCAAGGCAAGTGCTTTCAAGCCTGTTCCATTAAATTGACATTACACCCTGATGCACTGATAAAACTAAGCAGATCCAAATGGGCTCTCTGTCTTCCTCTCTCAGACCTCTTCTCACAGTCCTCCTCTCTCAGACCTCCTCTCTCAGACCTCCTCTCCCAGTCCTCCTCCCTCAGGCCAACACAACAACGTGGTGAACTGCACTAAACAGGGAGTACATTAATATACCCCAGTATTGCCTCGCTCAACCACATTTCTGTCTTTTTATTGGAAGCAATTCGCTATGAAATGTGCAGGTCCCGTCCAGGTTATAGAGAGCAAACGTCTGACTTGACAATTGATTTCTATGATGTCCTGTAAATCCAGGAGTGCTGAGGAATTACTGTAAACGGAGTTAAAAGGCTTGTTAACGTCCGGTGTTGAGGAGGACTAGGTGACCTTGTGAGAGCATGATCTTATTATGCTATTTACGTGTCAAGTTTCAAGTGAATCCCCCTGTTATCAAAGTGGGAAACTGTAGTGATGGAGTGCTCGACAGAGTGATATCTTTTGGTAGGATGTAGGACATAGCCTAACTGAGGAAATAATTGATCAGCATTAATCAACGCTTTAATCCAAAACATTTTAAGCCACAGCTAGATATAATGGATAGTCCAGGAATATAATTCAGATGTGCCAAATATTGATATGCCATCGTTGTGTTAGGGTTTGGGAGCAACTACAGCTCTGTGGTTGAGCAAGCTGCTAAGGTGTCTTTCAGCCACCTGGTTGTGCTGTTTCCCTTATCATCAGCAGCTCTGTACTCTGCACTGCAGCAATGTCTGGACCAGACACCTCTCTGCTTTTCTGCACCAGACAGGAGCCCCGTGTACATCACAGCCAACCATTCCCCACGTTTGTGTCTGTACAATACTGTATGTCCTCATGATCTCTCTCTCTCTCTCTCTCCATCTATCTTTTTCTGTTGTCTCTTTTCATAAGAAATGTCTTGAGCAGTGAGCCCAACAACCTCATGCATATCCTATGGGTTTCTTTTTCCACGTAGTCAAACAAAGCTTTTTATCTCCACTTTCTTATCCATATCTTACAGACGCAAACGTTTCTGTCTGGCTGTCAGACCCTGTTCTCTCACTCCTGTCATATCATCCACTGCATTAATATATTGTTTTGGATCACAAACTGACTGAGTGCCATTGGTGGGCATTTTAATCATTCTGAGCATGACTCAACAAGTTCATGGTTAGAACCATAGAATTAGGAATTAGAATAATAATAGCATTTGAATAGGATCTCTATGGTTAGATCAGTCTGTTGGATCTTCAACTGAGACAATTAGACCATGCCTGGTTAATCACAACAGAGAAAGAGAGGGGTGAGGGGGTCAGTCCTTGAGTACAGTACCATCACTTTAAATTGATGGAAGTTTGTAACCTATACTTAAGCAGCAGTTTATATTATTCTTAGCAGTACAGTCAGAATTGTATCCCATAACTTGTAAAGTGAATAGTATGACAACATGCCTTGGCGTTCCTCTCCTTTGTTCCAGCATATGCTTCAGTGTAATCTGATTGATCCTAGCGTCAGTTAGAATCAAGGGCAGCCGGGTCCGGATTAAAAGCATCTCACACTCTCAGTAGATGAAAGGGTTCAGACTGGCCCTCTGTGGCAGGGACCGGCGTACGGTGTGCTCATGCCAAGGCTGGGGATTTCCCTTACTCAACGTGATTAGAGCTAGAGAGGAAGTCTTCAAAGTGGCGCATGCACAGTGACTGATGGAGTACACTACTGATCTGCAATGCAGATGTACACCCGATATATGAGATGATTTTGATAAAGAGGATATTTGGGACATCTTGGTACTCCTGGTTGACTTGAACTGTGCTGAGCTTAGTGTATTCGTCCAATTGTGTGATAACGGAGATGATTCAAAATGGACCCCCACTGTCCTTTTCCCTCTCTCTGACTGCAGTAAGGGAAATGATCCATTGCGGCTTTAAATGCTCACAGTCCTCACTCAATTCTGTACTGATTGCCTGCACAGAACAATAAAAATTAATTATGGTCTGTGCCTCAGGTGAGTGTTGGAAATTTGCAGAATTTCATTGTAATGTTCCCAAGAGCTGCAGTGCTAAAATGTAATTTCAGTTTGAATAGTTTCCCCAGACCTATGAGGTTTGCCTTGTGCAGAGCAATAGAAAGGAGCAGTTACCAGTGTTATTATCTAGCCCAGCCTCATTACCCGAAGGTTGTGTCCTGATCTGGGTGCTTCCACTTCAGCCCTTTGTGTTCAAGCCATTCCATACATGTTGCTGTGTCTCGTTTAACCATTTGATTTGAAGATTCAGATACGAATCCAGTCAGTTTGTTGCTCACTGAAAATCAATGGCAACACTTTGTTTTAAAGGTCCATAATAAACCATTTATAAGGCATTTACCAACAGTTTGCTCACCATTAATTATTCATTACTCCTGCATTTGTAAAAGTTAGTAAGGTACTTGTAAGGCGTCTAGGTGTAGCAGGTAAGGTGCAGTCAGGCGCAGGACACAGATGAGTAATTCACGTAACTTTACTCAAAACAACAAATATTCCAAGAAGGAAAATAATCAAGCTCACAAATACAGACCAACTTACAACGAACAAACACCCACAAAACCATGGGGGAACCAGAGGGTTAAATAAGGAACATATAAGTATGGGAATGGAAACTAGGTGTGTACAATGAAGACAAAACAAATGGAAAATGAAAAGTGGATCGTTGGCGGCTGGAAAACCGGTGACGTCGACCGCCGAACGCCGCCTGAACAAGGAGAGTGACCAACTTCGGCGGAAGTTGTGACAGTACTTCACAAATTTGTATATATTTCCTTAAATATCCTATGTTGTGTGCTTATTCTTTGACCAGGTGCTGCTGGACTGTCTACCAATAGCATGCCCATCTTTTTGTGAGAAATTACACTGGTCACTCAATACATTTATAAAGTATTAATGAAGCATAAACAGCGCTCACTTTAGATTAGGGGCTGCAAAAATACTTTACTAATGATTAGTAAATTGTTTATAAATGTGGGAGTAATGATTAATAAATGGCGAACACACTTTATACATGCCATATAAATGGTTTATTACGGACCCTTAAAATAAAGTGTCACTAAATCAATGATGTTATTGAGGTGTCTGTTCCGATCTGAACCCTCCAAGCTGGAGCCCCATCTCTCCCCCTGCTGTCATCGCAGTTGTCCGAATGACACATGTTCAGTCTGCTTAACAACAAGTGCTTGGATTGCTGGTTTCATGCCACGCACTGTCATCTGTTTGAATTAATTAAGTATGTTTTTTTAGCCATTATACCACAGGATCTCATAGCAGCATGTGTGAGTCTAGGTTGTGGTTCCTGCGGTATATTTGATCAGTACATGTGCCAGCACCGGTAACACAAGAATCCCTCTAATGGACGAGTGAAGTGAGTTCGGAAAAGCTGAAAGTTTCTCTCTCTCTCTCTCTCTTAGAAATAGTTTTCACATACAAACGTTATATGTCCAAAGTCAGAATCAAATAGTATTCCAAAAAATATAATGGTCACTGTGGTAGAACGTTTATTTTGATTGTTGATTTTTTTTCTGCATTTATCAAGAGTCCCATCAGTAGCCTGATTTCAGATGTGTCCATGTAAACAGTAATATTAAGGAAAGTGTTATTCTTCCAAGCATGCAAACATTGTATACAAACTAATATAGGAATGTGACTATCCACAATAATTGTATTATTGTGTGCATCTAACTGTGCTCAGTGTGTCAAAGGGGAGTGTAGGTACGAGTGTCCAAGGGGAGTGTAGGTACGAGTGTCCAAGGGGAGTGTAGGTACGAGTGTCCAAGGGGAGTGTAGGTACGAGTGTCCAAGGGGAGTGTAGGTACGAATGTCCAAGGGGAGTGTAGGTACGAGTGTCCAAGGGGAGTGTAGGTACGAGTGTCCAAGGGGAGTGTAGGTACGAGTGTCCAAGGGGAGTGTAGGTGTGAGTGTGCACATATGAATCATACTTAGTCGAGCATGAGCCATAATTTGTGGAAATCATAGGTGCAATCTACTGATAAGATGTGACTGATGTTAGAATTGATCAGGCAAGGGTCTGTATTCTCTATACTTACATTAGGCTTCCTATCTATGTTAGCCCTATATTGTTTATTTGTGACTCCCACCTCTCACCTATAGACTGAAGACCATGTGCCAAATGTACAGATGTTTAACAGATACTTTTCTGGATAACAAACAATAGGCATATTGTTTTTGTGTTGAGGATAGTGAACTGCCTTTTTAATACCTGAATCAATCAAAGCCATGCTCTCTCTGTTGTAAATCCTTTTTTATGAGCTACAATCAATTCGCTATTAATAAAACAATCAGTGGTGCCCATGTTTGCTGCCCTCCCTCTGAATCCTGCCAGCCTATCAAGTCTATAACGTGGTAATACCTGCTGGAGTTATTGTTTTCTTCTCCCTAACCTTCTCTTGCTAACCTGCGAGCCAAGCTGTGCTTCCCAGCTGGCGGGGAGTTTTTTTTTAGTGACAGACAGAGCGGGGGAAGGTGATTTATGGGTTTTGCTCCTGTGGCCCAAATTAGTCAGACCAGGGTTCAATTGCACAGCAATGCAAGCAGGCACCTGGGCGAGTCTGGGAAAGAGGGTCAGTGGGGTGAGGCTGGGGCGGCAGTTTGAGGGCAGTGCCCAGCTCACTCTTCTTCACACTGGCTGACTGACTACCTGCCTGACTAATGGTAGGTCTAAGTACCAAACTCTACCTGCCTGCTACTACTGCTGGGCTGGCTGTGATGTTTGTTCTCACAGCTACACTCTTAGAAAAACAGGTTCCAAAAGGGTTCTTTGGTTCTAGGAAGAACCTTTTTTGGTATCCATGTAGAACCCTCTGTAGAAAGGGTTCTACATGGAACCCAAAAGGGTTCTACCTGGAACCAAAAGGGGTTCTTCAAAGTGTTCTATGGGGACAGCTGAAAGAACCCTTTAAGGTTCTAGATAGCACCTTTTTTTTGTAAGAGTGTACTGTTAAGGTTACAACTCTGGGAATAACTTGCCTTGCAGATAAGCCTCTGTTCCATCCACACTGGTTAATTGATGTTACTTTGACCTCTCCAACTATTGGTCCAGGGCTGACCAGTGCAGGTTAGGGGTGGAGACCGCTTTATATCAATGGATGAATGGGGACTTAATATTAATGACTTGTCAAGGGTGTAGAGTCTGGGTTTGAACTCTATCTAACCTGTCCTAGCATTGTTAATACACCACCTGTGTTTGAACTGAGCTCCATCATAGCAGCTGCTATTTGTTTGGTATAGACTATTACAGAATATTATTCCTGCGCTGTTCTCACTTTTGTTGATATCAAAAACAAGACTGTGGTTGTATGACTGCTCTCATACAGTATATGCTTGTTCATCATGATTATTTATAAGCTGTGCTTGCTGTCTGTTTGATTAGTTGTTGTTCAAACCCGTGATGAACTCAGCATTTTCATTACATTAGGGCTTTCCCAGAAACACTTTCAGCATTTCAATGTGGGTCAGTTGAATGTGTTTTAATTTCACCCATTGAGGGCTGAGGCATAGCCTATAAAACACATCACCCTCTCTATGAGGTGTGGAACCAGGTGTCTTTCAGCACCATTACACAGTAAATAGCCTTCTGAGGAGAAGGTGGTGTTTTATTGACTTGGGAGCCATCTCATGTTTTCCTACACAGTATCCTGCTGCCGTATTATCCCATGGATCAATATTGCACCTCCAATCAGCCAGGCAAAGAAAGCATCACTCTGCTCATCACGGTGTGTGGAAACAAACACATATCCAGTTCTACTCCTCTATATGCAAGTAATTGGCCAGATGTCTTCTTTGTATGGGCAGATCCTACTGGGGGGACTGTGTGGAGTAGTGTTAAGGCTGTGTGGTGTTGGGAGGAAGAGGACAGGGAGAAGATAGACATCCTGGGTTGACTCCTGCCTGGGTTGTTTTTGATTGTTCTACTGGTCCAGCGTTGCTACGTCCTCAACTATAATGGCATTAGGAGTGGGAACAGGATGGATGGATGGTGGAGTGTAAATGGGATGGATGATTAAAATACCCAGGCCAGCAGTGCGAGAAGTACAGGGTAGCTGAGGACAACGGTAGAAGGTCGGGAAGGATTCACAGAGTAGGGTTGTAAATAGGAGGGAATATTACCAGAATTTATCTGAACATTTACTGGAAACTATTACTGGAAATGATCTATTTAAGCAATAATACATGAGAGGCCATGAGTTATGACATTTTACCATGATAAAAATGTCATAACACATGGACTCGAGTGTATTACTGTATTACCAGCATTAAAATCAACACTATTTCCCAAACCATCAATTTTTCAACAAAAGGTGATGCTACATTTACTAACTCTTCTTCTTGTTTCATTTCTTTAATATCCTCCTCTTCTTGTTGGCACCATTCATTAAATGTTAAGTCGATAAAACAAATCAAAAGTCACTTTAAAATCATCCATGACGAGTTACAGGTGCTAAGACTGGTAGATGTAAAAGTAGTAGCTTAGTGCGTTGCTAGGTAACGATGCCACTATGAACGCTGCCATATGTATGTTGTCTCATATATCATGGGCAGGAGAGGCTCTAACAATGGGAATTCCAAACCAGCCGTTGTATAAGCATTTATACATTTCTCATAGAAACAAGTCAGAATTCAAAATGGTTGGGAATTTTCAATCGCATAAAGATACTGTAAATGACACATAGTTGATACACTTAAAAAAACATCAGATGGGTAAACCAGATAGAAATACATCAACTAAAATGTTTTTCTTTGTGTGTGTGTGTGTACATGCGTGCGTACGAGTCCGTATCATATGTTTGCATTTGAAAGAGACGGACGTGAGGGGGTTGTTTACAGAAGACCAAAGTGTAAATGAACTTATACAGTGTACATTTAGCTTTTGGACATGTTTGATGTTTATCACAAACCAGAGATGGAAGCATTGATGTTTTCAGCACTTGTAAGTATGAGGGACTGGGCTTTTGAGTAGTTTACAGATGAAGGCTGCTGTCGCCGCCCCCTCCCTCCCCCTCGGCTGCACTGTTGGAGCCTTTGTGAATAGCATTGCGTCAGAATCTTCCGTGACAAAAAGAACAACAGCAAAGATCTGAAGTACATGAGATGGAATGCCAATATGAGACGAGGAGGGGGAGGACAGGGCTGCACACAGAGGTGAAGAAATAGAGAGATCCAAGGCCTCTAAAGGCATTAGAATAACATATGCATATCTGTAACTAAATTGGCACAATAACGGCAGATATGTTATTACAATGGCGCGACAATGTTCAGCCATTCTATTAATGAATGTGGAGCTAAAATCCATCATGCTAAGTGTAGCTACGATGGTTCCCTTTGTCTATTATGATGAGTGCTTCCATCACATCCGAAGATTGTGATTTGTGTATCGTCAAAGGGAAAACTGTGTGTGTGTGAATGGGAGGGATCTTTGTTCATTCCCATTCATGTATTGTATGTGAACGTGTAAATTGTATATACAGGGTCCATGAGGAGCAATCTGTGTTATTTTGTTTCCAGGCGCAGTACCTTCTGGTAGAGATTAGGCTGTACTGTGCTCTGGGACTCTGGGATCTCTATCAAACCTTTCTCTGTGCTGAGGACCAGATGCTTTGTGTGTGCTCTGCTCCACCCAGATGACATCGCATGATTGTAGCACAACTTTCTACCCTCTGTGGACACACTCGCACACACCACACCTCCCTCTCTACATGTCTGGAGCCACCTGTCTCATCCACCTGACACAAACAGATGCGTCTGTGATGTAAACAGAATGCTTTGGATTACCTTTGCTGTCTTCCAGGTATATAAGAGTCAAACCTCCCTTTCAGAACACTGCTGGCAGCTGACACCTGCTGTTGTGCAAATGATGTAGATAACCAGCATATGTGATTTATGATAAACAGGTAAATACTCAGTTCTTGACTTGGGCAGGAGCTCACCGGAGCTGAGTACCAGCATCTCTTTCAGTCCAAGTAAATAGTCCGTATCTATTTGCGTTTTGAAAAATATTGTATCATCGGACAGGATCTCCCTTACCTGTGTCTTACATGTTACTCTCACCAGGGTAGCTGCAGGATGTATTTGCCTTGCTGTTCAATCCAAGAAACACCACCAATTCTAATGCTTTGTAAATGGCTTAATGACTGGATAGAAAGTCAGTGGGCATTAGAACCATTAGAGATTGGAACTGATAGTTACCCTGACTTTGCTGAGATGCCATGTTTTACAAAGTATGTGGACTGGTGAACTCTCAAGGGTTCTCTTTGACATGTTAGTAACACTTGACTGGTTCAGATGCCTTACAGGTCAGTGCATAAATAATCATTTACAAAACAACTTTACAAAACTCCCAGTAGATTTCATACATTGGCTTGCCCACATCCTTGGCCAGGCCAGGCCATGGGTTGTGTTGCCAGCTCTGATCTTTAAATATCCCCCACTTCGGGATGAATCATCACTTCACTCTTCTTCCAGTCAGTGAAGCTGGCCACAAATGCTGACAAATGGCACCCAGACAGGCTGTGTCACCCAGGCCATTACTCAGAGGGTCTGAATGGCAGAACAGAGAGGGGGCTGACTGATGCCAGGGGATCAGAGTCACGCAGACATAACGATGAGCAAACACCATGACGAGGCACCAGGAACACATTCACGCTCTGCAATCCTCTTTATGTATCAGTAACCAGCCTCCACTCAATTTGCCACTCAGAAGGCCTCCCACACGTGCCATTACCCACAGCTAGTTTACACTACACAACACAGTAGCCTGGTTCAAGGGAAAAATAACAATCTGTTACACTTGTAAGGAAAACAGCATGTGTACCCTTTCTTTCCTACAAGGTACAGTATGAGTCACCCGTGAGTTAAAGGCACTGGACTCATGCTATTCCTCTACCAATGACATCCATGGTTTAACATACATGTATCTTGGCATGCACATGTATCTAGGTGTGTGTGTGTGCATCTGCATGTGTCTGAGTGTGATTGCACAAGTAACGTCTAGTGGGCGTCGGTACGATTCATTATTTTACAGCACACCTTCCTCTGCAGCCTGGATTCATTTGTTAGAGCACTACTCCCATTTATTTTGTGAAGAGAAGAATAACATGAGTGAATACACGGTAGAATGGCTTTGATTGATGAGGAGCGCCATGAAGTGTTTATCAAGCAAGGATATGTTACCTTGGACAGTACTCTCATTTTGTCCCACTTCTGAAAACAAGAGCTCAGCAGAGAGGGCTACAATGACTATTGCATCTGATAGTGTGGCATGTTTAAAATACAGTACTGCTGTCCGTCTCTGGATCCCACAGCCTTTCCTCGTTAACTTTGCCTGCCATCACATGCCAGCAAAGTTACTTCACCTTAACTCGTAAGAGTTGTCTTGAATTAAGGGTTTGGAGAAAATGGCAGAGAGAAAGTATGAACATTTTGCAATTACAGTCTAATTGAGAGGTTTTAACTGATTCATTCAATTCCTCACATACTTTTATTTTACTGTAGCTCAAGCTGTCTGCCCTCCATGTCCTCTCAGTGACAGATGTCTGTTTTCTAGACGAGCTAGAAGTTAACCCTAAACAACTCCCTGTCAGGCTGGCATAGAGTGGTGAGGTGGAGGAGCTCCGTGGAGCCATTCGTTATAGCCATTGGCGTTCTGTAGAGTTTCTATTTTCTCTAGTTTTCTCATGTCAATGAACTCATGACATTCCTGGATTGTTCATTATATTAATAAAGTCAGATTTAATCAACAAATAAGATAGTCAGTATAAAAACAGTTAAGGGTACAAGACTGTCTGTGTTGGCAAAATCACTACATATCCCATGGAGCCGAGCGGGGAGAGGGCCGGTGGATCGCAAAGCTGTACTTGGATCCTTCCACGTTAAGTAACAACGATATCCTTCCCCACCATTGTTTTACGACACAACAGATAGCTCGAACCAGTCATGACTATTCCACAAAACAATAAATCATTTTCAAGTCTCTTTCCAGCTAATTTCTTAGTTACATGATCAAGTTTGTTGAAACAATTCAGAGACTGAAACGAATACTTCAGATGACAAATATTTAAAGGAGAGCAAATTGATATACAATCCCGAAATCAGCTGTAACTGTCAATAGTAAAACAAAGCTTAAAATGATGTTTGAGTGAACCTGAATCCATAAAATGTATGGTGAAGTCTCTTCAAGACATGGTAGACTCCTCCTCACCACTCTACTTCTTCTACTCCAGTCAGGAGTGGAGTATAGTTCTCAGTAGTCCAAACTAAGTGAGGGGAGAAGCTCTTTTAATTACCAGGCCTGCCATATTCCATTTTAAAGGTCAAACACTCTCCTCCAAACAGGCACCTGGGGAGCACAGTCCTGCCTCCATCTCTGCAAAATGAGTTTTCCCCTCAGCAGAGCATTATCAATATTAAAGCAGCAGAGGCCTTCTAAAGGCTAGATATGTCAGGTATGCTGCAGCAGGAAAACATGTCAGGTAAATGTTTATGTGGGGTCATGATATTTTTTGCCTTCCCTCAAAATTGGTTGCCAGGATTTGGAGGGGAAATGTTTGCTCTTCTTCATCGACTGCATTTGCTGATGTCAGCACAAACTTTGCCATTTGTGAGTGCTTTGTCTGTGAGCCAGTGAAGTCCAGTTTAAAGTAATTCACTGAGTTTGATGCTATGTCTTTGTTTTAGCAACTTGCTCTACTAGAGCATATAATGTAAATAGATTCAAATGGAACCATTTCTTCACAATAATTTAGTTTGTGTGAAATGCAGATGGTAGTCTCTTCTCTAACTACTCGAAAGCTGACCTAGGTAGTCAAGGTTGGAGGGCATGTCAGGCTTTTCCCACAGGGAAATAATGATGAAAGAATCAAATAACGTTAACAATAATCCCTGTGTTAGTGTTAAACTGTGGCATCGCCATGAGACAATAACGTAATTACAGAGCGAGTCACGCCATCAGGGATTAAATGGGCCCCTGACCCAGCCCATAGGGCTCGTCTTGTGTGGAATAGAGCGCTGCATTGGTCTTACTGGACCTGGTTATCTGTCATAAGACCATTAGTTAAAAGCTTTAAATTGTTTTCACTGTTCAGTTTACTTTCTAAAGCTTGTAAGGATACACTTTCCATGATAACACCGACTCATTCGAGGCCTTTCATATAAGTGTATGTCAATTCGATATCAAATTATTGTAGCCATTGTGGGATTATCAAAACAGACCTACGTCCATAGAAATTGGAACGGCCGTTGCTGACCTGTTTTTTTCATGAAAATTTGATTTATGAGCTGGAGATTAGATCAGTCACGACACAATTTAGCACTGAGCTGGGGAGGGGCTGGGGTGAGGACACACTTGTTAGGGTGTTGCACACATCAAAGAAAGTGAATTGCAATGGATTGTCCTCATGGTCTGGGTTAAAAAGAGTTCTCTGTGAGGCAGGAAAGAATGATATTTACCACAATGAGAGAGAGAGTGGTTTCATATCAGGCCCTTGTTTGATCTTATTGAAATGGAATAACAGCTCTCTGAATTTCTGTCTCTATACAGCAAACACACTGCATGACAGCATAAAAAAAGAGTTGTTTACAGGTTTAAATTAGTATTCTTTTTGATATATTGCACTACTATTATGCACTAAAGCGGGATCAAGATAGGAGGGTGTTCAGAACTTTGACCTTGAATAAACAACACATTGAGTCACTCAAAATAAAACTATGTTTAATTGTGATTGTGGGACCATGAGAGGACATGCCCAGTGACTCATCTTAAGAGTTGTCCTTTCAGCACCTCCACAGGACCATGGACAGCAACCAGTGACAAGGCTGTCCTTCAGCACCACACTGCCTAGGCAGGGCTATGGACAGCTTCTCAGTACTTGTGGTGCCTATTATTTCTTCACAGGTCTTGCTGGAGCTGGTTTACTTACCCATTCAGACTCTACATTAATATAAATGCAATAAAGCAAAACTAGTTGTCCTCAAAAGGACTGAACTTTTCAATGAGTGATAGATGTCATTTTATATCAAGTAGTAAGTTCTATGAAATTCTAAAGTAGAGTATGTTTTGAAAACAAAAGTCTCAAATACTGCACCTGTCCTTACATCTACTATACATAACTTGGTAAAAGGCCACAGGGATGTGAGTTCTGTAACATCAATAAGGAATTAGTTCACTCTGTCCAAAATTAAATAATCTGGTTTGTTTTGCTTCTTCTCTACAATTACCTTGAATTTGCATTTTTATGGCACTGTCTCTCACTTTCAAATCCAGTATTTCTTCACAGTTTGACTCACACAATAAATCTGTGGGGGAATGTGTTCTTGTCTTGCTGTAAATGGATTTAGCCTATCATAAATTGTTTGTGTATGTAGCCTTATATTGTAAACAAACTCTACAATCCAAGAAAAATAAGGACACAAATAGCACTTTAATGGAACATTTCCCCATGTAGTCAGTTATTGTCCTGTTGTAACATAGTTATGTTATGACCAGACTGGTTGGTTGAGAAATTGACCTTGGATTAGGAGCAGGTCCCTATGGTGACCTGGGGTGAGAGCCACGTCCTAGGATTATTGCTGTGTCACACCACTCCTCTGCCTGTGTCATACCAGGGATTATTCAATATCACTGTGCCAGGTTTTAGGACCTGCGCAGGGTTGATGTCAAATGTGTTTTGAATGTGCTCTAGTTCAATGATCATATGTAATCATTATGGACGTAACACAAATGGGTCAGTCATTCATTGTAAAATCCTCTTTAATAAAGATACTAAATTGTCTTATTACATATATTTAACTTTCCTTTTAGAAAGAGCCTTCGTGCCACTCTCGCCGTCTTCCACATTGGGTCTCTGACGCCCTCAGCATCTGTCTCATCAGCAGCTCAGCTCTCAGTAGCCTTCATCAGCTTTGTCACTATTCCTCTGGTGGGCTGAGACTGACAGTCAAGTCCCTCTCAGAACCAAGAGGCTGTCCAAGAGCCTGGCTTCTGAAGAGCAGGAGTAGTGCTGACTGAGATCAGGTAGACAACAATCTGTCTTAGGCCACATGCTTTTGACTGCAATGAGTATCTTCAATGGATATTATGTGTTGTCACTGCAAACACATTCTTTGTGCATTACAAGAACACTGTTTACTCCCAGGTTCCTACTGGGCACCACCCCTAGAAAGGCTGCTCATATGTATTCAGCTCACTTTTTGATTTGAATGGCACGTCTTTCGAACTTGACTCACCTTGACCTGCCGTATCCTACTGAACTTTGATTCTACTACAGTTTGTTTTCCCCATTTAAACACAGTACACGCTTCCTGCACTCTACTCCTGTAATGACTGAGTGGTTCTGTGTGCTCCTTGTGGAGGTGTGCCAGGCTAAATCCTACAAATAAACATTCCTATCCAGGTATCAGCACTGAACAGGGAAACAGTAGAAATGCTAGCTCTTTGATGTGACAGGTATGATTAGCTCTGGTCCATAAATACAGGTCCAGGGTAGAGATTTGGCCAAATCCAGATAACCCTCCACCTGCCCTGCAACAAAGATCATCAGATCTTAACCACATAGCCTGAGAGTATGGCTAAACAGCACAGAAAAATACAGCTGCTGTCTGCTTCAACTGTTATGGCGGATTGTTGTATGTTTTACTCTGGTGGGATGAAAGATGAACATGTTTCCACTTCATAGTACAGCCTATACATTTGTCCCATGACATCATATTATACCACGTCATGAATCACAGAATGACCTATACCTTTGGTTATGTTATAATAGTTATGTACCCCGTTGTGTTAGCCTTGATGACACTCCAGTCCCGTTTACCTTCCGCTAAAATGCGTCCTTTGTCCTGATCTTGACCTGATCTAGTCTGTTTACACTTCTAATATCTGATCACAATCAAACAATTGTGAAGCAGAATTCACCAAGCGTTGGATTGTTCACCCACTAACAGGGAACGTGAGCTGGGGTTAGACTGTCTTGAGACAGGTTAGTTCTACCCTTTAATCATCTATACCTTTCTAAAAATGTTGGTACAATCAGAATGTGGACAAAAGCAGAACATAGTATGCATGTTAGAACCAGGTATAAACGGGGCGTATGTATCTTAGTCAGGAGCCAGATGTTTTGCTACATGATGTGTCCACCAGGACTATGGGGCAGAACTGGTACTTATACTCTGCTGAGGTCATCCCTGTGCTGGTTTGCATTGTTTAGCAAGGTACAGTATGACTGCTCCATATTCCTGTAATGGAGTTGCTGTGGAGTCTCTCAGTTGGATTTGGCCCGGTGGCTCCAGTCCCGGCCTCCAGATGATTGATGTCTCTCTTGGTTGGTGGGAAGCTCTTGTTCTGGCCCGGGAGAGATGTAATATGTTCTGTGTCTATCCAGGGTATTGCTGTCAGAGCAGGGTGGTGCTTGGATAGATTGAGTCACCTTGTTTGGACACACACACGCACATACACACATACAGTCATTTACTAAAGGCCCTTTTCCTGGATCATTAGTCCGCGGTGTGTTCTCTCCATCCACCTGTGTCAGAGACTATGCCTAATTGCACTGATCTTTTGCTCCATGCTGTACTGCAGAGAAACACACAGGGGCTTCGGTCTGTACTCAATATAAACCTAACTTTATTGACATTTCCTTGACAATGACAATTGCTCTAGAAAGATGGCCCTATGAGAGTCACTGATGAAAAGGGCAAACGGGGCATGTGGTTGTTCAAGTCTCCTATTTCCCATGTGCCACAGGGAGGCTGTTAAGTTTGAATGGAGTAGTACATTATTATTCTGTGGTCCAACAACCCAAGCCTGTTTTATTCTTTACCAACTCATGTCACAGTCCTCTCTCTAATCTGTCCTGTATGCTCTTAAGAGAGGCACAGTTAGCCACTGCCATCCTTCTTCCTCTCCTCTCCCTCCATCCTTGTCACAGGTCCCCCAGCGCTGCTCGGCGATGACGTCTACAGGCTTCACGATCAGTTATCCTGTCTTTATTGCTTAAGTGGCTGTGACACAGATAGTGTCTCACGCTCTAGCCCAGTCCCAGTGTCTAACCACCAAAGTAATTAGGTATTCTAATGAATCATCCACTGGACTCACACACCAATCATCTGCACTCTGACACACTAGACACCACACACACCATTCATCTTACATAACGGTGCAGATTAAATGTGTTCATTCACTTACAAGATGGTTTTCAATGTGTTTTTGTATATTTGAGTGAATGTGAGTGATTCAGTCTTCTGTATAGAAAATCAGTAATGGGGTTTTGTTTAGAGATGACTAATGTCTGGATGATGTTTCTTTGCTGACCAAAAATCCATATCCAAAGGACATTGACTGTGGAGTATACTGTACTCACACAGACGTTATTTGAGTGACACTGTTACAATAGGAAGGACAGACAATGACATTTCTCCTTGTCTGACTCCTCCTGTAGCCAAACATACCATCACTCAATGACATTTCCTCCAAGGACCCTGGGACTAAACACCTCCCTCTGCAACTGGATCCTGGACTTCCTGACGGGCCGCCCCCAGGTGGTAAGGGTAGGCAACAACACGTCTGCCACGCTGATCCTCAACACTGGGGCCCATCAGGGGTGTGTGCTCCTTTACTCCCTGTTTACCCACAACTGCGTGACCAAACACGACTCCAACACCATCATTACGTTTGCTGACACAACAGTGTCGACAGCAGCCTCATCACTGACAACGATGAGACCTGGCTGTGTGGTGCCAGGACAACAACTTCTCCCTCAATGTGAGCAAGACAAAGGAGCTGATCGTGGACTACAGGAAAAGGCGGGCCAAACAGGCCCCCATAAACATCAATGGGGCTGCAGTGGGGCAGGTTGAGAGTTTCAAGTTCCTTGGTGTCCACATCACCAACAAACTATCATGGTCCAAACACACCAAGACAGTCGTGAAGAGGGCACGACAACACCTTTCCCCCTCAGGAGACTGAAAAGATTTAGCATGGATCCCCAGATCCTCAAAGCTGCAGCATTGAGAGCATTATGACCGTTTGCATCACGCCGTGGTATGGCAACTGCTCAGCATCTGACCCGTTACTCACTGTTTATTATCACCCCTACCTACATGTACGACTCGGTACCGGTACACCCTGTATATAGCCTCATTATTGTCATTTTATATTTGTTAAATATTTTAATCTTGAACCGCACTGTTGGTTAAGGGCTTGTAAGCATTTCACGGTAGGGTCTACACCTGTTGTATTCGGGGCATGTGACGAATAAAGTTTGATTTGATTTGATGTTACCCAGTATTCTTCCCCAATGAGCTGACCTGGGGTCATTTCGAGTGGTGCCAGTCCTTCTTCATTAGAGGCATAAATTGGCAGCTGATTATCTCTGTGGTGCACTAATGGCTGTAGCCCATTAGTGAAATGATCATCCTGGTTCCCACTGAACTGACAATTAAATGGACATGACATAGTCTAGTTACACTCTAATGGATCACTTCACCCAGGCTCTCAATAGCTATCCACACACAGTAAATGGTCTAAGTTAAGAAATGGGACCAGGCAGTCATCATGTCCTCAAGCCTATAGACCGATCAATACACCTCTGTCCAGTGTGTCCACATTGTCTTGGAATGCATATAGCATCATCACTGTAAACATCATGTTGGTGCTGTAGGCTCACCTGCTGTATCTGTGAAGCTGGCTGGTGTTCCATGTGTCCATGCTGCCAGAGACTCTCTACCTTTGCAATCCCATAATGAGCAGCCATGTTGTCCTATCGACTGTATGAAGAGGAGGCAGAATGACAGTGGAGGAAAGGAGCAGTGTGTGAGGGAATGCAGCCAGGAGATGTAGAGGGTGGGAGGGGGGGATTGACAAGGGGAGATGGAATCAATGTGTCTGTGAGGAGCTGCAGGTAGGTACACTCACATTCACTCTCTCACACACTCTTTCTTTCAAACACACACACACACACACACACACACACACACACACACACACACACACACACACACACACACACACACACACCAGTGTCAGACTGCAGGACTCTCATTAGCTGTGTTACAGTTAGTCGGTGTGTGAGCCTGTCCAGAGCTGCAGAGACAGTTCAGGGACGGAGGGGACATTGTTAAAATAATTTTCCATTCCAGCAGAAGCACACCATTGGATGTCGTATAATGGTCTCCACATAGCGTGACAAAAAAAAGTATGTTGACTTGGGAAGTTAGTAATGAGACTTTCCAGAGCCATCCAGTGTCCCAAGGTTAGGATCATAAGTGGCCTATATTAACTCTGGTGGTGACAGTCTTGCCCCCTGAACCTTTGGAGCAGTGGGATCACTGAGGTTTGTGACTGCAGGGGCCTGCTCTGTGCCAGCTCTGGGTCTGTGACTGCAGGGGCCAGCTCTGTGCCAGCTCTGGGTCTGTGACTGCAGGGGCCAGCTCTGTGCCAGCTCTGGGTCTGTGACTGCAGGGGTCAGCTCTGTGCCAGCTCTGGGTCTGTGACTGCAGGGGCCAGCTCTGTGCCAGCTCTGGGTCTGTGACTGCAGGGGCCAGCTCTGTGCCAGCTCTGGGTCTGTGACTGCAGGGGCCAGCTCTGTGCCAGCTCTGGGTCTGTGACTGCAGGGGCCAGCTCTGTGCCAGCTCTGGGTCTGTGACTGCAGGGGCCTGCTCTGTGCCAGCTCTGGGTCTGTGACTGCAGGGGCCAGCTCTGTGCCAGCTCTGGGTCTGTGACTGCAGGGGCCAGCTCTGTGCCAGCTCTGGGTCTGTGACTGCAGGGGCCAGCTCTGTGCCAGCTCTGGGTCTGTGACTACAGGGGCCTGCTCTGGATCTGTGACTACAGGGGCCTGCTCTGAGTCTGTGGGAGTCAGTGTTGATCACAGCTATGCCTGTATTCTGCTAATTCCCATCAGAGGACAGAGACATCACCAGGCCAGGAGTCAAGTGCTAAGCAGGGCCACCGTCTCTGTCTCATAAGGCCAGGTGTCCTTGACCCTGATATGGCCTGTGGCGTGCTACTGTGTGCATAGGGTTAGGGAAAAAAGGAAACACAATTATTCAGCCACTTCTACTCTTATCTTCCTATTGACGTAGATAACTTCATGGCTGCCGTAAACTCTAAAACTGTTATATAACTTCTTTTTTTAAAGTTAATGTAAATTTGACTGTTTTCACGTCCACTCCAGTAGCATGGGGGGAGTATGATTCTCTGAGGACATGGATTATTCATAGAGGAGAGGCGGTGATGACGCAGTCTGTGTGTGTCTCAGACTGGCGATGATGATGCCGGTTGTGTCAAGTCACCCGAAAAGGCAGTTGTGCGCACAGAGTTCAGAGAAGTGAAGTATCACTCGGTGGATGTTTGTGGTGCATATGAATATTTTGGAAACATCAGTAAGCTTCTTGGAACTGTTTAATCTCTCAATGATTGCATTACTCTCACCGTTCAAAAATAAGCACCAGGCTTTCAGCAGAAGATGAAGAAACTCATCTAAAAATAATTACATGATGAAACTCATTGAAAATATATCCCTGTGTTATTAAGATTTACAATTATATCCTTTAGACAGTCATGGTTACCCAACAGTACAAATGCCGCAATTTCCTGTGGTTTGTGATTCAGAATGGTTATACATTACTCTTCCACTTTACAGATAAGAAGAATGTCTCACGGTAGGTTGTCTATTCTGGTCGATCATTGACTGGCCCTCTCGATAGTCTTACATTCTATAAAACACACCACTACTGCAATACAGAAATTGTTTTAAGTCTCCTGACCTTTGGAAATCAGAAGTGTGAATAAGGAAGAATGGTTCTGTGCTTTGATGAGGTTAGGAGTGAATACTGTCTCCTTCACTTCTTTCTCCAAAATAAAGTAATTTCTCTGAATGATTTTGTCCTATCCCTTTCTATCCATCTCACAATTCTTACCCCCAATGAATGTCTATTTAGCATACCCTCATAATACCTGCATTCTACATGAATGTCTATTTAGCATACCCTCATGATACCTGCATTCTACATGAATGTCTATTTAGCATACCCTCATAATACCTGCATTATACATGAATGTCTATTTAGCATACCCTCATAATCCCTGCATTCTACATGAATGTCTATTTAGCATAACCTCATAATACCTGCATTCTACATGAATGTCTATTTAGCATACCCTCATAATACCTGCATTCTACATGAATGTCTATTTAGCATACCCTCATAATACCTGCATTCTACATGAATGTCTATTTAGCATACCCTCATAATACCTGCATTCTACATGAATGTCTATTTAGCATACCCTCATAATACCTGCATTCTACATGAATGTCTATTTAGCATACCCTCATAATACCTGCATTCTACATGAATGTCTATTTAGCATACCCTCATAATCCCTGCATTCTACATGCATGTCTATTTAGCATAACCTCATAATACCTGCATTATACATGAATGTCTATTTAGCATACCCTCATAATACCTGCATTATACATGAATGTCTATTTAGCATACCCTCATAATAGCTGGATTCTAAATGAATGTCTATTTAGCATACCCTCATAATACCTGCATTCTACATGAATGCCATTTGAGAGTTAACCTTAACTCTAATTTAGCTGCCAGTTGATAAGGTTCAGCCACTGGTCTGTCCGGCAAGAACAAGTCAGATGCCTTCAGAACAGGTTTATTGCAGATATTGGGTTCAACACACCACACTCCTCTGTAATGATGGCTCACAGTAAAAGTGAGTGTATAAGAGCGGTTCTATGAAGAAATTAAGAGAGATTCCAGTAATGACCATACAGAGCATTGGCTCTTGGACAATATCATACACAGATACATATGGCCTCTAATAAACTAGCTTAGCATATACTATGGCCTGTCCTGTCGTATCATAGTAGTATGGCCTGTATACAACCAACAACCATACTGGCTTAGCGTAGTATGCACATCAATACACACATCTATGCACTACAATGTCCAATTACTGATTACTAATACAGAAACAACAATGGAATGCAGTTATAGCATAAAGATCCAAATACTGGTAAGCAAATAACTGAAAACATGACCGTAATGCAACCAGATTCTGCATGAGCACGAGACCACAACCACTGTGGAATAGAAACTGCACCACGAGGAAGGCAAAGGCTACTTGTTCGACCAGGCTGAATATAGTGTACAGGAGCACTACATAAAGGCTCTACATGTCAATAAATATGACTACAAGTACACAGACAATATGAACATAATAATATGAATAGGCTATCCTAAACAAGGCGTGTGGTACACAGCGTAGACGAGCTAGCATGACTAGGCTAGCTGGCTAGGAATAGCATGACACACATGGAAAAGGAATAACTGGTAAATATCTCGACTGCCTTAGCCACACCCAACTAAAATACCAATGACATGTCAACAGTACTTACACTTAGATGAACGCACTAAAACACAGGTCAAATACAGATTGGTGAGGAACAGTCCAAGACGTCCATCCTCGTCTGACTACGATCTCACTCTGATGGAGGTCAGTGAGCTGCATTGGAATGGTGAACTATGATTGGCTGATACAAGTGGGGTGACTTGTAGGTACCACTAATAAGAAAATAAGGGGTGTTGGGAGAGTACAGCTAACTAATAGTTCAGGGGTGCTGAAACTACAGGCTGGTCTTTTCAACACTGCCTGCCCTGTACTTCCATCTATGTGTCTGTCCTCCATTGTGTAGAAGTGGTACTGTATGTGGTTCTGGCCAACATCTTCTCCTGGCCACTATTTAATCCAAGTTGTCAACACTGTCTGGGCTGGGTTGACTGTGACTCAGCCCTATGAAATCTTTAAATTCTTTAGATTCTTTCAAAGAGTTCCATTCAGTACAGAAGAGACAGTGATACATACATCCCTTTGTGTTCTAGAGACTAGAGTACTTATTTTATCTCTCTTTTGGCTTTGCAGCTAGCATTCATCACACTTTAGAAAACATTTCCCAACACAATCTGTTTTCATTTGAAGTTGTAATCCTTTGGAGTGAGATCCCAATTTTTCAATCCTAGAAAAATGATTAAGGTTGCAGCTTTTGTTCTTATCTTCATATTTTATTTTTGTTGGGGTTCTTATGAAAATGACCAATGTGCCCAACTTAGCAGATGTTGAACTTTTGTTCACATTCTGCCTGCTGCCACTAATTTATAGTTTCTGTTTTATTTGTATGCATGAGAGTTGCTGTTGATTTCCTGTTTTTCAGAAACATAGAATTGTCAGTATAGCTCACTTTTTTCTGTTTCTGTCTGGTTAGGTGTGAAGCTCCCCCTCCTTCCCCCCTCTTCCCCCCTTCTGGCACCAGCCCTGTCAAACCTTCTCTGTATGTTCACACACATAGCAGGGCACCAGTAGGCTGTGCTCTGTGCCCAAACCCAGGAATGGTGAGGAGGTGCAGGGTGGTGTGCTGGGTGGGGGTGAGAGATGGTGGGACGTTGCTCTGTCTCTGATTGACCTGATTATGGAACACAGCCCCTGGCATCGTTCCCAGAGGGTGCAGAGACTGTGGCAACGTCTTGAATAATATTCCTGTGGTGTCGGCTTCTGTCATACACCTCCCGTGGCTAAGGCCTCTCAGTGGCAGGCAGGCAGCCAGAAGGTGTGTGTGTGTGTGTGTGTGTGTGGGGGGGGGGGGGGGCTTCTGCAAAGCTGATCTAGGATCAAGGCCAGTGTATTGTATTACAGTACACTTGGTCTCTAAACACCCATCCCAGTAGACCCTTTTACTCCTACTGGGTGGGATGGGGGGGACACACACACAACATAACATGTGTTCCCCTCCCCTATCCCTGGTGGCAACAGCACTCTGCCACCCCCTCTAGGGGGCTGTGGCCTCCCAGCAGGCACTGAGCTGCAGAGTGTGGCACAGCGCCAGGGGAGGAAGAGCCAACAGGAAGTGGGCTGGATTGGCCCATTAATCTGCACTGTCATCCTTTAGACAAGACAAACTGTATGGGCCCCCAGAGACGCCATGACCCAAAACCCACTGAACTGCTCAAATGGTGACTTCTGAGGGTGCTGCAGTTTGATACTTACCATCTATATACTCCCCACATTTTATTTGTGCTGATGATTTCATACAACCTGCAGTGATATTCATCCCTGGTGATAAGAGCAGATCATTTGTATGTAAAGCACGCTGAACTAGCTTCTTCTCTTAAAAGCACTGGTCCAAAATGACTGTACCCCTAGAGAAGATACCTGCCTATCTGGGATAGCTCGGGGAGGGTTCTTCAAAGGAATCTGCCCAGCCTAATGTTTGTGTTTGTATTTCCCCAGAGAGGTGGAGAAGTAGTGAATCTGAGTGGCTGGATGGTGCACTGGCAGAAGAGAAATCTGGAGGAGAATTTCCTTTGCTTCCCGGGATGAAATAAATTATTCATTCAGTGACATGGAGTGTTGAGCATGAGTCTGACAGCCATAGAGAAGGCTGTGAGATTATGGGCGAATATGGATGTGTCTCATGTATATTCTGTTTCAGTTAGCCTTACAAACGCCTCTTGTCTTGTCTCCCTGCCAGTCTACCACAGGGCTCTGTTGGCCTCTGTTATGGACTGTCAGAGGGGATCCACTGTAGCTCTGCCTGCTGTAATCCAACATGAAATAATTACCAGAGAGATGAATGGGAATGGTTTGCTAATGCTGTGCAATTATGAATAGGGTACATATTTAATAAGGCTGACCAGAAATGCTTAGCATAATAAGATTTGATTTGAACAGTGATCTACTGCTTGTGCTTGCTCAAATGAGCTGGGAAGGAGTTTTAAACTAACTACAAAGGAGTTTCACAAGGCCTTTAATGGTAGGGTTTACATCAATGGTAATTGGTGATATTGGACTTCTCAGGGTCACCCTTCATTCAGCCTCTCTAGGAAACTCTCCCATTGGTCTAAGGCCACTCCCACCCACATGGGGTATTGATACTTTGACTAATGACATTGAGTCATACTGGATGTAGTGCTTCTATGACCTCTTTCTGATGATGTCATGTTTTTCCAAGCTCTGCAGCTGACCTATCAGAAGCGCTATCACTCTAACCACTTGTACTGTCACGGACCAACATTCTTATCAACAATCCAATACGCACCTCCCAAGGTTTTTCTAAATATCACAAGAAGTGAGGATCATATTCAACATCAATATGACCTTTGCATAATTTCCTCCTCCCCTCTCTGCTGACCCACATTGAGGGGCTGTTTACCCACCCTGGTCATGCATTTTTCATCAGGCTCTGGTCACTGGTGGGACAGTGCCTGGCTTTTTCTCATTATGTATTCAAAGAAGGTGGAAGATGGCAGGAGAGAGAGATCTTGTTAGCTGCCACCTTCATACAGTCATAGCTAGCTGGATGCAGACGGCAAGGTCACACAGGCCAACCGGTCAAGCTGGTCAACCGGACCAGGCATCTGTGAGAATAACATAGTGGTCAGAGCTATGGACACACATACAAACACAAATACAATTCATAATTTAGGGCAGATCATTCTGAGTGGGCCAACTGTATGCAGTACTCGTCCTCACACATCACCTGTCAAATGCTTTATTAGCTGTGAATGGGATGACTTGTGTGGAGTGTGAGTCAAAGGGTCAGGGACAGGGACAGGGTATATTTAAGCAATAAGGCACTGGGGGGTGTGGTATATGGCCAATATACCACAGCTAAGGGCTGTTCTTAGGCACGACGAAACGCCTAGACCCTTAGCAATGGTATATTGGCCATATATCACAAACCCCTGAGGTGCCTTATTGCTATTATAAACTGGTTACGAACGTAACTAGAGCAGTAAAAATAAATGTTTTGTCATACCCGTAGTATACGGTCTGATATACCACAGCTGTCAGCCAATCAGCATTCAGGGCTCGAACCACCCAGTTTATAATGTACAATATAGTTGAATATGTAGTACTGTTGTGTGGAGTGCGGTAGATATTACTGGTTTGTTGACTGTCTGTTGAGAGCCAGTTACCTTCGAGTTGTGGATTGAAGTTCAAGCAATGAGATGTTAAAATACACCTGTAGTAAGATATTGGGTTCCCGGTGCAGCACTGTGAGCTTGTTATCCAGGAGCCTCCAGCTACCAGCCTTTACCTGTTCATTACCGCCCCAGTGTTATTCGTACTGCTCCTACTGCATCACGCCAAGGGAGAGAGAATAGGTGTCTCTGAATATGGTGAAAGACTGGAGTTGGTTGTTACATTTCAGACCATGATATAATAAGGACAAACAGACGTGGAGGAGATGACCCTGATAGGAACCTTACATCAGAATAGTAGTGCTATTGGCCACGTAGGACTGACCAGAGTCCCTCCTGTCCAGCTAGGATAAAAATACACCTCAAAACATCTGGGCCAGGATTTGGGTCAGACCAAAAAAAGCCTGATCCGGACCAGACAAACATGGTCCAGAGGTGAAGACAAGGTTGACCTATTATATCTCTGGTCTATTTCTGGCCTGTGCTCCAGGGGCCACGCAGAGGCTGAGGTCACTCAGGGGATAGATAACCTGTCTGCTGTTCTCCACCACAGTAGGAATTATCTCTGCAACCCAACTCCATCTGTGTCCAAAACAGCAGGTGGTAATGGCTATGGGATATGTATAGACTACAGCAGGATGGCACCTGGGGAAAAGACTTCAGATGTGTTCCATGTCCCAGAGGTGGATCATGGGAAACCCACCACTCAACTGAGGTGGTTTTACCATGAATTATCGACCTGGCCTCATTACTGAGTTCATGAACCCTACTAGCTTTAGGTCAAGCCCTGCCAATGGAACCATATACTAGCGGTTTTACAATGGTATTTCTGTGATTGTATATGGGATACAGGATGCATTGCAATGGGGCGGCAGGTAGCCTAGTGGTTAGAGCGTTGGGCCAGTAACTGAAAGGTTGCTAGATCGAATTCCCGACCTGACAAGGTAAGACAAATGTCGTTCTGCCCCTGAACAAGGCCGTTAACCCACTGTTCCTAGCCCATCATTGTAAATAAGAATTTGTTCTTAACTGACTTGCCTGGTTAAAAAAAAACTATTATAACAAGGGCCCTTGTTTTTAGATATATCAGTTTTTAAATGTTTTGCCTGTAGTTTTTCACTCCCTCTTATGCAAAGTGTAACAACCAAGTGCTATTTTGATAGAGTGGACCCCTTTATTCTACACTTTGCTATGTTGCTGAACTCCAGCTGTCATGCTTTACTATAATTGTTATTCTCACGTTAGTCAAGTGTTTGAAGGTAAGGAATGTATGTAGAGAAATGGGCATGTCGTCTGCGTATCTACGTTACACTCCTCTCTACCTGTCGTCGACTCAAAGCTATTGCTAACAGACATCAAGCTTCAGGAATACTGGTGTGTGTGTGTTTTTACGTGTGTGTGTGTATTTTTATGTCAGGAGGACAGAATATTTCCCAGGTAGCCCTCGACCTTGGTGGCAATGGAATGCACCTTGAGATGTTGTCTGGGTCGCGGTGGCCGGGAGATTTATCCAGTGGTAATGAGGACTAGCTTTTCTTTTAAGGAGGAGGCAGATAGTGTTGACCTTCTCTGTCCTCTCCGGGTCCTGGCAACAACGTGTAGGGTTCAACATTTAGGCTTCTCATAAGAAGAGAGCAGGAGTGATGTTACACCACTGACCCGGTTCATCCACTGATGCCACATACTGAAACCCAGGCCTCTCAGTCTGTGCATATCTAGTAAGAAGAAATAAAGGGAGTGGTGTACAGAGGTCTCTGAACCTGCCATTGATTCTTGACAATAGGTTTCACAATGTTAGTTGAGACTATAGAGAAATGTAAGAGGACTCTCATATGCTTTCAAAAACATTTGTAGTCCTGTGATATGCATGGGTTACTCTTTGACAGTAATGTCACACTCACACAGGGATAGATTCAGGTATCACAATTTTATTTAAAAAATTAGAACTTTTTCATATTTCAGTGTTGCCATGCTTTGAGCATATAACAATACAGTATAAAATCTCAACCCAAAAGGAGGATAGTAAAAGCAGATTTTGTTGATGCTGCTGCAGCAATTAGTTAAGTCATGCTGTTACTGTACAGATAACATTCCCATTAAAGTACAAACACCTCAATGAATTGCTTTTATGTACAATAATCATCTTATTATCCAACGTAATGTGTTACGATAATAAACATCTCTTTTGGAAATAAATCTCGTTGTAGGCCTAAAGGAAAATAAATACGACACAAAATACTTTGCAAATCATAATGAATGTGCTGAGTTATTTCAACATCCCAAGGCACCCAGGCTTGTATGTTGGCAAAAAAGATTCTTTACACAAAATTGCGTCAAGCAGGTGGTGATAGAGAAACGATAGCGATAGAGCAGAAAGCTGTGCCTGTTTCATAACCGTTTAAGTATACATTCCTTTTCAAGTCTACCCGTCATTCACAGTGAAAATCCCAGGCAGTTGGAATATGAACAAAATCACATGATTGGTTGAAATGCGTGTCCCCAGTCCAATAAAAACAAGGCAACAGTAAGCATGTCGTCACCCACAAATGATGCAGCACCCCCCTTGGGCCAATCACTATAATTTTGCAAAAGACTGATTTCTATGGCAAGACGCATCATTCACCCAAGTTTCGTTAAAATCGGGCCAGTGGTGTCTGAGATATCGTGTGTGACTAACGTACATACAGTTGATTACTATAGCATCCCCCCCTGGGCCAATAAGTGTAATTTTGTGAATGTTGGATCTCTATGGCAAGAGGCATTATTCACCCAAAATCGGGCCAGTGGTGTCTGAGATATCTTGTGGGTTAGCTAGACTCATCACTCTGAGTCATATGTTGAGTCTTGACAGCGTTTGTTACAATACAAATATCCTTGACTAATTTTTGCCCGACCAAGCCCAAGTGAATATTTATTGGTCAATAGTGGCCATGTTGTTTTAGGCATTAGTCTGGAAAATATTGTCATGGATGCCAAATATCAAGTTTCATGCAGATTGTTCATTCGGTGTTAGAAGAGTAGCTTTTTAAGTGTTTTTCACAAAATTCTAAATAACGGGGTAATTAATGTGTATGTATTTTAAATATTTAACATATCTTGTTATAGCTCCATCATCTGGCCAATCAGTGTAATTTTGTAAATGCCAGATATCCAACGCAAGACGCGTCATTCAAGTTTTGTCACAACCGGGCCAGCGCTGTCTGAGATGTCACGTGGGACTAATGTACAAACGCACTAATGTACTAACGGACGGAGACAGATCCCCAGTCCCCTCCCTGATTTCCTCGTTGGGGACAACTACATGGTCACCAATTCTACTTATGGTGGACGTTCTAAGTGGTCCTTTATCGGGGAGTGCTGTCTGCGTCTGCACTGCGTTGTGGTGATATGCTGGCCTGTATGTGTCAATTGCTCTGAAGACCATGAGATAACAAACCGGCCAGTTGAACGAAGCGCTTTGAAGCATCCAACCAGATGCCAAAACTATCCAACTGAAATATCCAAGATGAACAAGGTCAGATTCTTATTTTAGACAGGTAGAAATCTAGTAAGTGTCCACACATAAAGTACTCAATATCTATAACAAATCCAGATGTCATTTACTGAAATAAATGCTTCTTTATCTATCAAATCAGACGTATTATCAACAGAGGCTTTAACACACGCATTTCTCATTGGCTTTCACTTTTCCCTGCAGTTCAGTTCAGTTGACGACAAGCCTCAAATGTCCACTTGGAGGCTCCTCCGTAAATATCAATGCTGCTCTCCAACCACGAAAACACGTTGCCTATCTGCGCTTTGCTGCTGCAAGTTGCCAGGTTGTATATCTCTCCAATAGACAACTTCCGGTCCCAGATATGAAAATTCGCCAGGTCTCCAACAAAAGCTTGTGTAGCATCAAAGCCCCCTCCAAGCGTATCCTGTGGAAAATAATATTGAATTCATGAAGATGGATATTGTGCTAACACAAAGGAAAACAATTATTTCAAGTTAACCTTTGGAGTTAATTTGTGCATTAAATAATGTATCCATGCTTCCATCCATGTAGCTTGTTAGAGGAAACCAAGGATAACCCATATATCAAATTAGTATTATTTTTCATTTATCCAGATTATTGTTTTGACTAATGAATCACGTTACCATGCAAACGGCTTTTAATTTTGCCATTGCAGTGTGAGCTGATAAATCAGAATTGGGGTTGCCCTGTTTCGTCAGCTATGCCTCATACTTTACGTATTTCTGAGCACCTCCAAGACATATGATACCTAGCAATGGTGTAGTTACTTTAGCTAGAAAGGGAGATTGGTTGGGGAGGATGGATGGGAGTAACCTGCAACTGTCTAGCAATCCAAAGGTTGTGTGATCGAGTCGCGTTGGGGACAACTGAAGCATTTTAACTTACTCTTCCCCTAACTCTTTTTTGAAACTTAACCAATTTCACCTAACCTGCTACGTAAATTCTACTAACCTTTGTCATTTTAGTTCTCCTAACCTTTTACAAAAGTTATCCTAACTTTGTTGTTAGTTCCCCTAACCGCCAACATAAATTCTCCCCATAATGCTCCTTTGTTGTTATGGCGCAATAAGCAACCTGGTCCCAGAGAAAGACGTATAATAGTATACGTCCCCCAAAGTGTAGTATAATATACTTCATTCAGTTCATATGCTATTGTAAGGCCGGGTAAGACGTACAATATGATACTATACATCCTATAATTTGTATGATATTGTACAATCCCTATTCCATTCATAATGTAACGTACATGATGTAATATATCCTACTAAATGGATTGTCACAGATTTACCTACAGAATAATACGAATTGCCCAGAGACTATGTTGGTTTCATGAGTAAAAAATGATAATTTCTCACACTCCCAGTGGCTAGAGCTGCTGCTTTTTGGGAACAGAACACTATTCCGGACGCTTATAAGAAATCCTGCTACGCCCTCCGACGAACCATCAAACAGGCAAAGCTTCAATACAAGACCAATATCGAATCCTACTACACCGGCTCTGATGCTCGTCGGATGTGGCAGGGCTTGCAAACTATCACGGATTACAAAGGGAAACCCAGCCGCGAGCTGTCCAGTAATGCGAGCCTACAAGACGAGCGTAATACTTTCTATGCTTGCGTCAAGCCTTGTAACACTGAACCATGCATGAGAGCATGTGCTGTTCCAGACGACTGTGTGTTCACGCTCTCCGTAGCCGATGTGGGTAAGACCTTTAAACAGGTTAACATTCAAAAGGCAGCAGGGCCAGACTAATTACCAGGGTGTGTACTCAGAACATGCGCGGACCAGCTGGCAAGTGTCTTCACTGACATGTTCAACCTCTTCCTGACCCAGTCTGTAATACCAACATGTTTCAAGCAGACCCCCATAGTGCCTGTGCCCAAGAATGTGAAGGTAGCCCGTCTAAATGACTATCACTCCGTAGCACTCACATCTGTAGCCATGAAATGCCTTGAAAGGCTGGTCATGGCTGAAATCAACACCATCATCCCAGACACCCTGTACCCACTCCAATTGGCATACCGCCCCAACAGATCCACAGATTATGCAATCTTATTACACTCCACACTGCCCTTTCCCATCTGGACAAAAATAAAACCTACGTGAGAATGCTGTTCATCGACTACAGCTCAGCGTTCAACACCAATGTGCCTTCCAAGCTCATCACTAAGCTAAGGACCCTGGGACTAAACACCTCTCTATGCAACTGGATCCTGGACTTCCTGACGGGCCGCCCCCAGGTGGTAAGGGTAGGGAACAAGAGATCCACCACTCTGACCCTCAACATTGCACCTTAGGGGCAATGCAGTGCCAGGACAACAACAACCTCTCTCTCAACATCATTAAGACAAAGGAGCTGATTGTGGGTACAGGAAACGGAGGACTGAGCATGCCTCCATCCACATAAACAGGGCTGTAGTGGGTCAGCTTGAGAGCTTCAAGTTCCTCGGTGTCCACATCACTAAGGAATTATCATGGTCCACACACACCAACACAGTCGTGAAGAAGGAACGACAATTCCTCTTCCCCTCAGGAGGTTGAAAAGATTTGCATGTGCCCTCAGATCCTCAAAAAGTTCTACAGCTACACCATTGAGAGCATCTTGACTGGCTGCATCACCGGTATGGCAACTGCTTGGCATCTGACCACAAGGCGCTACAGAGAGTAGTGCGTATGGCCCATCCAGGACCTCTATACCAGGCTGTGTCAGAGAAAGGCCTTAAAAATTGTCAAAGACCCAAGTCATAGACTGTTCTCTCTGGTACCGCATGGCAGGCGCTACCAATGCACCAAGTCTGTAACCAACATGACCCTGAACAAGCCATTAGACTGCTTAATAGTTAGTCCTGGGAGCTATTGGTTCACTAAATAGTTAGTCCTGGGAGCTATTGGTTCACTATTTAACTACCTGCATTGACCCTTTTTGCAGTAACTCTTTTGACTCATCACATATGCTGCTGCTACTGTTTATTATCCATCTTGTTGCCTGGTCACTTTATCCCTACCTACTGTATATGTACATACAGTGAATTCGGAAAGCATTCAGACCACTTGACTTTTTCCATATTTTGTTACGTTACAGCCTTATTCTAAAATGGATTAAATTATAGATTTTTCTGTCAATCTACACACAATACCCTGTAATAACAAAGCGAAAACAGGTTTTTAGAATGTTTGCCAATGTATTAAAATATAAAACAGAATGGTTGAAGGAATTGTCTGTAGAGCTCCGAGACAGGTTTGTGTCGAGGCACAGATCTGGGGAAGGATACCAAAACATTTCTGCAGCATTGAAGGTCCCCAAGAACACAGTGGCCTCCATCATTTTTAAATGGAAGAAGTTCAGAATCACCAAGACTCTTCCTAGAGCTGGCCTCCCTGCCAAACTGAGCAATTGTGGGACAAGGGCCTTGGTCAGGGAGGTGTCACCCATACATAGCTCCAGAGTTCCTCTGTGGAGATGGGAGAACCTTCCAGAAGGACAGCCATCTCTGTAGCGCTCCAACAATCAGGCCTTTATGGTAGAGTGGCCAGACGGATGCCACTCCTCAGTAAAAGGCACATGACAGCCCGCTTGGAGTTTTCCAAAAGGCACCTAAAGGAATCTCAGACCACGAGAAACAAGATTCTCTGGTCTGATGAAACCAAGGTTTAACTCTTTGGCCTGAATGCCAAGCGTCATGTCTGGAGGAAACCTGGCACCATCCCTATGGTGAAGCATGGTGGTGGCAGCATCATGCCGTGGGGATGTTTTTCTGCGGCAGGACTGGGAGACTAGTCAGGATTGAAGGAAAGTAGAATGTGAGAAACTCCCCAAATTCAGGTGTGCCAAGCTTGTGGCATCATACCCAAGAAGACTCAAGGCTGTAATTGCTGCCAGAGGTGCTGAAGTACTGCATAAAGGGTCTGAATACTTATGTAAATGTATATTTCTGTTGTTTCTAAAATTTCTAAAAACCTGTTTTTACTTTGTCATTATGGGGTATTGTGTGTAGACGAGGAAAGTTTTTTTCTCAATCCATTTTATAATAAGGCTGTAATGTAACAAAATATGGAAAAAGCAGAAGGGGTCTGAATACTTTCCGAACGCACTGTATCTCCCTTAATGACCTCGTACCCCTGCATATCGACTCAGTACTGGTACCCCGTGTATATAGCCAAGTTATCGTTACTCATTGTGTATTTATTCCTTGTGTTATTATTTGTCTATGTTTCTATTATTTCTCTTTTTTTTCTCTCTGCATTGATTGGAAGGGCCTGGAGGTAAGCATTTCACTGTTAGTTTACACCTGTTGTTTACGAAGCATGAGACAAATATTATTTTATTTTATTGATTTTATTTGATAATTGATCCAAATTCATGCCTAAACGGGATAATTCCTCCATCTTATTATGGAACCTGCGAGTCAGCGGCTCAGTTTTTTAATTGATGCATAAGCCTTTTTCTCTCTCAAGGTCTGACTGATGCTATGTTTATGCTATAGGCCATGTCCCTTTGGATATTATGACCTAAGGTACCAAAGTGTATTGATTAAAAACGGACCATTAAAATTGTAATGGACATACCTGTTCTTGTCCCAATATCAGAACACCTTGTGGTTTGATTGGATGGTATGGAGCAAGGTTTTCTCCACTGCCCCTCATGACTCCATCTTGGAAAGCCTCCCATACTCCATCTCGAGTTGTCCATGTGACACAGATGTGATGCCACTTCCCGTCGTTGATAATGAATGGTAATTTAGCTACCTGGAATGGATTTCAGTATTTTATTTTAGCATATGCATGGGTGGAGTTTTTTACATTTTTATCACTGCAGCAAACTAAAATAAATAACCTTGCATACTTATTAAATAAAAAGCTTGAGGCTTTTTAGTCAGTGTGGTCTAATTCAAAAATTATATTTCTTTGTAGTTTGCAGTGCAGGCCTTCATGCTCCAATCAGCATGAACATACATTAAGAATAGTTTCAATGAAATACTCTGCTTTCAAATTATATTTTGTATACTGTTGGTGATATATGCATCATGTAAAATAACATGTGAGTATACCTTGTCATTGATGAGTATCTCCATAGGATTATTCCCCCACTCAATCAGCACCAGCTCGTTGGCCTGCCCTGGCACTGCGTAGGAGAACGGCGTGCCCACCCCTGGGGATGCATTGGATTTGAGCCACATGCAGACAGTGAATGCGTACATCTCAGGGAGACTCTTCTTCACTTTGGCATACATGTAGTTGGTCCTCAACGGGAATGTCAACTGGAATTTATCCAGCGGCCTGTTTTCTTTCTGACCTGTAAACAAAACAGAGGACAAGGTTAAAGATGTCACCTGTCACAATAATTATTGTGGGCTAGCCTAGGCCTATAGATGCAGTGCTTGACTTGGGCAGGAGCTCATCGGTACTGAGTACTGGCACCTCAAATGTTCTACTGCTTGAGCTCCTGCTCCTCTTATAAAATATTAGCTAAAACATATTGTGGCGCGCCTGAACCTAAATATAAACAGTACCAGCACCCAAAGTTAGTACAGAAACATATTTCACTCCAAGTCAAGCACTGTATAGAAGTTAGAGCCTTTTATATCGGCTATCTGAGTGACACCAATTTGTTGGACATTTGTCCTGTCTTTAACAACCAACTGTGATTGTCAGGTCAAGATGAACGTGAGGATTTGAGTTTTATTTTTTTGAAGGTTGTAAAATATGTCGCTGAGCATCACGTAATGCGCAGGGGAGATTTGCAGCGGATTGCTGCTTAAGGTTGACTGATTAATGTAGTTATACAACAAAATCGTGTTTCTTGTGGTTCCACGTTTTTTTTTCTGCGGCATGATAGGCATCACATGAGCAAAGGGGTTGGAATAGCGGTCCTGGTTTATCCTCACCCCTCCCTCGGCGGAACTTTACAACCATGTTTGTTGCCCGCTATAAGGAGCTGGAGCTCCATAGGGTCCTGGCGAACTTTGCTCTGCTCAAACGGCTAGTGGTGCAAGTGGAGACGGCTGTTTCAATAGAATTTAAACATTTTGATCTGCATGAATTATGGGAAAAGTGCTGAATACAGATGGTTTCACCATCCTTTTTTTTACGCATGCCTTGAAAAGTAAATCACCTTAAGCCACACATCTTTGTGGAATTGGATATGCAAAGCAATGCAGCTATTCGCCGGATCCCATCCCCTCCCCTGCGTTGCAATGGACACCAGCCATATTACCAATTGATTTCGTATATTGACATGAATCTATTCATTAGTAATAAACACCACTTCAGTTGGATTTGAAAGGTCCTTCGGAATAGCTCGTTTTTGTTTTTTAAACGGCGATACTAATTAGTTAAACTATGCCGGCCAAGAATTTGGCGCGTTTTTGAGCTCGCACCTTTCTCGAGGTCGGTGATTCTCTGGTGCAGGGATGTGAGAGTCGACTCCACTCTACCGCGCTGCTCCGTCTCGTTCCGCAGCCCAGGCTTGCCATCTTCTATACTGTTCACGCGGGATAACACCTGCTTCTCCAAATCGTCGATTTTACTCTGTAGCAGGTCTTTCAGACTGTTCGCCTGGACCGAGTTGTTGTTCCGACTGAATTGCTGTGGAATGAAATAATGATTAGTTAAGAAAACGTTTAAATAATACATTACAACCCATATGCAGAGGGACATTGCAAAACTAATGCCAGATTAACTTCTTTAAGGTTTATTGCCCTGTGTTGTTAGCAACATGGTAGCCTACATCAAGCAACTAAATTCGTCCCCGGCAAGGTGTCTGTCCTCAGCATGACTTGTTAAGTTTCACGATTAGTGCAGAGTATTAACCTACATGGTGGAGGGCTGTTCACCCCTGGAAGTAAATGTGATAAACAAAGTACGAGGGCGGCAGTGCGAGTTGGACAGGACAGTGCAACGTGATTTAGCCCAGAGTGTAAACATGTCGTTTTTCACCCAAAATGATTGGTGAAATGTATAAAGGCTATTATTTCGTTAAGATTATGGTTCTCCACATACCTCAAGATTTTCTAATCTCTGCTTTAGAGACTGTAAAGTCTGCGATAGTTGCGCCAAAGTGTCCGAGGGACCCCTTGATACATCCCCCATAGTATTTTTGATCCCGGTCTCTTTTCTCCTTCCCCCAGGTCCGGGCTCGGGCGCACTCTGGCCCTCACAGCGAGTTAACTTGGAAGTCAGTTCTCTGATAGTCTCTTTTTGGTTCATAATGGTCTCCTTCTGCTGTAGGACGGTCTCCCGGAGCTGCATTACGGTGGTCTTCAGATCCTCTCCAGGCATACTGTTTTGCAAGGTAGCGGCGCATATGTCCATATCTTTGGGCACCGACGTGCAAATAAATTGAGTCTGTCCACCACCAAAGTCTTGGCACGAACCCTCCACGAATAAGTAAGAAAGTATAAAAAGTTTCCAAGAGATTGCCTTCTTAATGGCCTGCATTTCGCCGTGTGTGTTGTGTTGCATTTGGTTTAGGAGCAGCGGTGGTGTGTTGCGAGTGATATCAGGACCACGGAGCTGTAGCTTTTTGTTGTAATCCGTCCGTGGCGCGCGCCCGGTTTATATAGCGTGCGTGGTCTGCGCTGATCAGATTCACCCCATTACGGAGAGGAGGGGAGGAATCTCACTCTCGCAGTTTAATCGCCTCTCGACGTCAAGGTGGAAGGAGCCTCACTTTCAAAGATGAAACTCAAGGCTCCCGGATGCTAAATCATTCACGACGACAATTAGTCATTTCTTAACGTGTATTATTCATTTAAAATGTGCGGATTGGCAAACAGCAATGGCATTACTGGGTATCAGGAGAGTCAGCTGTGTTCGTTTTGTGCATATAGGAAAAACCAACAGAACTGAATTCACATCGAAAGGAAGTCCAGGGACCCTCCACAGCATGGCTGATTCCCCTGTGACCTGTGACATTGATAGCCCCATATACAATGCTGTGAAAAAGTATTTACCCCCTTCCTGATTTCTGATTTTTTTGCACATTTGTCACACTTAAATGTTTCAGATCATCAAACACATTTTTATATTACTCAAAGATAAACCCAAGTAAACACAAAATGCAGTTTTTAAAGTGCTACTTTTATTTAATAAGGGAAAAAGCTACCCAAACCTTCATGGCCCTATGTGAAAAAGTAATTGCCCCCCTTGTTAAATCATGAATTTACTGTGGTTAATCACATTTTTTTGTAAAGCTGGGTTAAATTTCACTAGCCACACCCAGGCCTGATTACTGCCAGACCTGTTGAATCAAGAAATCACTTAAATGGAATCTGTCTGACAAAGTGAAGTAGGCCAAAATATCTCAAAAAGCAAGACATCATGCCGCGATCCAAAGAAATTCAGGAACAGATGAGAAACAAAGTAATTGACATCTATCAGTCAGGAAAGGGTTACAAAGCCATTTTTAAATCTTTGGGACTCCAGCGAACCACGGTGAGAGCCATTATCCACAAATGGAGAACATTTGGAATAGTGGTGAACCTTCCCAGGAATGGCCGGACTACCAAAATTATCCCAAGAGCGCAGAGACGTCTCATCCAAGAGGTCACAAAAGAACCCACAACAACATCTAAAGAACTGCAGGCCTCACTTGCTCCAGTTAAGGTCAGTGTTCATGACTCAACTATAAGAAAGAGACTGGGCAAAAATGGCATCCATGGCAGGTTTCCAAGGCGAAAACCACTGCTGACCAAAAATAACATAAAAGGCTCGTCTCACTTTTGGCAAAAAACATCTTGATGATCCCCACGACTTTTGGGGAAATATTCTGTGGACTGACGAGACAAAAGTTGAACATTTTGGAAGGTGAGTGTCCAGTTACATCTGGGGTAAAAGTTACACAGCATTTCAGAAAAAGAACATCATACCAACAGTCAAATATGGTGGTGGTAGTGTGATGGTCTGGGGCTGCTTTGCTGCTTCAGGACCTGGGCGACTTACTGTGGAACCATAAACCATGGAACCATGAATTCTGCTCTCTACCAAAAAATCCTAAAGGAGAATGTTCAGCCATCAGTTCGTGACCTCAAGCTGAAGCGCACTTGGGTTATGCAGCAGGTCAATGATCCAAAACACACCAGTAAGTCCACCTCTGAATGGCGTAAAAAAAAACAAATTAAGGTTTTGGTGTGGCCTAGTCAAAGTCCGGACTTGAATCCGATTGAGTTGCTGTGGCGTGACCTTAAAAAGGAGGTTCATGCTCGAAAACCCTCCAATGTGGCTGAATTAAAACAATTATGCAAAGAAGAGTGGGCCAAAATTCCTCCACAGCGATGTGAAAGACTCATTGCCAGTTATCGCAAACGCTTGATTGCAGTTGTTGCTGCTGAGGGTGGCACAACCAGTTATTAGGTTTACTTTTTCACACAGGGCCATGAAGGTTCGAATAGCTTTTTTCCCTTAATAAATAAAATCATCACTTAAAAACTGCATTTGTGTTTAATTGGCTTATCTTTGTGTAATATTAATGTGTTTGATGATCTGAAACATTTAAATGTGACAAATGTGCAAAAAAATAAGAAATCAGGAAGGGGGCAAATACTTTTTCTCAGCACTGTACATTTTCTCATGTTACAATATTTATAACAGATAACATGGTCTGCATGTTTACAGCAGCCAGCACAGCCATGAACATCAATATAATTACACGAGCAGCAGTTGTATTATCATCAATAGCTGCACTTCTTTCACTGTCATACCCAGGTTTATTAGAATGTTGTTAAGTGGTTTTCTTTATTTGGTACATTGCATGTATTTCTCATTGTACAGTATCATTTTGTTGAAACTTGAAAATAATTGAATGCTCTAAATGAATATGTTCCTAATCTTCTTCATCTGTTGTCAAGCTGGTCCACCTTAAGTCAGCCCCCTCACACAGGCATGGTGGTTTGTAAGTGACTCAGTGGTAATACCCAGAATGATGTCCCATGGGGTGTCTGTCTGTGAGGCCCTCGGGCACCCATGGGGTGCCAGCCTGTTTTTGCCCTCTGGGCAAAACAGTACTGCAAAGTGTCAACACAGTCTGCAGTATTTGAATGCAGTATTTGTAATCATCTCAATAATTCAGTCCATAAAAAGGACTTAATCTATCCCTTAGCCTTTTGCTATTTCAATTATTCAGGGAGAGCAATATTACTTTTTTGGTTGCCTACTCAGCCTTTATTAATTATATCAGTGTTGAAAATCAAATGAAAACAACTTGAATAAGTGATGAAAACATATTGGAGCTTAGATTAAAATGGATTTACTTTAGGCAACTGCAGAATGTGTACAGTACAATGGACAATATGAGTCTATGTAATGGAAGGACATGGAGGACTGATTAAACCTACAACACCTTCACTGACTTCCACAAATTACACCTTCTATGCCCAGGGAAACTCATGCCACTAACACATTTTATTGGGGAAGTGATCCTAGATTTGTGCCTACAGGCAACTTGTTCCCTGAGCAATGATCCCAGTCCAAGTTATTGAAATGAAGGTTCTATACGTGTTTAGTACTTACTTTGAATGCTGTAAGGGCTGCACCTTAATGCCAAAGCGTTTCACCTCCTATCAGCTGACAATCCTAGATAGTCTTACCATGAGGTACACTATATATACAAAAGTGTGTGGACAGCACTTAAAATTAGTGTATTTGGCTATTTCAGCCAAACCCATTGCTGACAAGTGTATAAAATTGAACACACAGCCATGCAATCTCCATAGACAAACATTGGCAGTAGAATGGCCTTACTGAAGAGCTCAGTGACTTTCAATGTGGCATTGTCATAGAATGCCACCTTTCCAACAAGTCAGTTCATCAAATCTCTGCCCTGTTAGAGCTTCCACGGTCAACTGTAAGTGCTGTTGTTGTAAAGTTAAGTAGGAGCAACAACAGCTTAGCTGCGAAATGGTAGGCCACACAAGCTCACAGAACAGGACCACCGAGTGCTGAAGCTCGGGGCTCGTAAAGATTGTCTGTCCTCGGTAGCAACAGTACAGAGTTCCATACTGCCTCTGAACTTCATGAAATGGATTTCCATCCGCACACAAGTCTTAGATCACCATGCACAATGCTAAGCGTCTCCTGGAGTGGTGTAAAGCTCACCTCCATTGGACTCTGGAGCAGTGAAAACAAGTTCTCTAGAGTGATGAATCACGCTTCACCATCTGGCAGTCTGATGGACTAATCTGGATTTGACGGATGCCAGGAGAACGCTACCTGCCCGAATGCATATTGCCAACTGTAAAGTTTGGTGAAGGAGGAATAATGGTCTGGGTCTGTTTTTCATGGTTCGGGCTAGGGCCCTTAGTTCCATTGAAGGGAAATCTTAATGCTGCAACATACAATGACATTGTAGACGATTCTGTGCATCCAACTTTGTGGCAACAGTTTGGGGAAGGACCTTTCCTGTTTCAGCATCACAATGTCCTTGTGCACAAAGCGAGGTCCATACAGAAATGATTTGTTGAGATTGGTTTGGAAGAACTTGACTGGCCCGCACAGACCCCTGACCTCAACCTCATCAAACACATTTGGGATGAATTGGAACGCCGACTGCGAGCCAGGCCTAATCGCTCAACATCAGTGCCCGACCTCACTAATGCTCTTGTGGCTGAATGGAAGCAAGTCCCCACAGCAATATTCCATATTAAACTCCATATTAATGCCCATGATTTTGGAATGAGACGTTCGACAAGCAGGTGTCCACATACTTTTGTAGTGTACATGTATAATGGCTGAACTGAGGGCAAGTGGTTCTTGGTTTTGCACATGGAACTAAATGTGACATTCCTGCCTCTATTCAATCCTCATTGACCATCGCGGGATGTTCTCTGATCAGATTATTCTGTTCTTAGATGAAAATAAGTCAGATGTGTACAAGGAATGAAATGGGTAGGAGGAGATTTATCGACTCTAAGCACTGTGTGTAACCATAGGTTTGCTAGGGGGCCATAATAAAAATAACGTCTGTGTCCACTGATTCCTGCCACCAAAAAAAGCCAAGGGAAAATTATTCTGGGGCGTTCAAGAGATGGAATGGACGACTACATTTATGGTTATGTAATTGTCTGAGTGCTTCATAACAGGCTGTAAGGGGTAAACCTGGAAAGGGTGAAGTAATGCTGTCATAAGAAATGGTTGGAATTCACAATTTACAGTTGTTGATGATGTAAAATGTTTAACCAAGCTTTTATGGATTGGAAGACGGATCATGTCTTCTGCTCTGCCTCATGTGAGCTCAAGTAAAAGTCAAAACTATCTCTAACCCTCTTCCATTAACTAGCACTAGGCCAAGGTAAATATTTTACAGTCTCGTTAATGCCTCTTACCAAAGCCAAACGTTTTTCAAACTTTGAGTGCAGTATTGTCTTTTTCAGCAAGGCACTTAACCCTAATTGGTCCAGGGGTGCCGTACTACTATGGCTGACCCTGTAAAACAATACATTTCACTGCACCTAGCTGGTGTATGTGATAATAAAACATATACAGTGGGGCAAAAAAGTATTTAGTCAGCCACCAATTGTGCAAGTTCTCCCACTTAAAAAGATGACAGAGGCCTGTAATTTTCTTTATAGGTACACTTCAACTATGACAGACAAAATTAGAAAAAAAAATCCAGAAAATCACATTGTAGGAGTTTTAATGAATTTATTTGCAAATTATGGTGGAAAATAAGTATTTGGTCAATAACAAAAGTTTATCTCAATACTTTGTTATATACCCTTTGTTGGCAATGACAAGCCATCTATTGCATCTTGCCTATGCCACTCGGCCATCGCTCATCCTTATATGTACATGTTCTTATTCCATCCCTGAAAGATTCGTGGAATCTGTGTGGGTAGCTGGATAGGTAGGATGACTGACAGTGAAAGTGAACAGGACTGAGGCAGGAATTCTTTTAACCATAAAGTGGTATATTTACTGAGTAGTCTTTCTGTGCTGCATAACAAACAAAGTTAAGGAAGAGAAAGCAGCGAGGTCGGACGATGACGATTTCCTCCTTTTAATGAGTTGAGATCTTTCTGACATTTGCACCTGACCTAATTAAAGCGCCCCTGGCCCAGCTGAGCAAGTGGCCATGAATTAAAGGATTCTTCCACCAACTCCATGGGCCTTTTCTACAATCCCTTTATATTGTGTGTATAAGGTAGTTGTTGATGAATTGTTAGATTACTTGTTAGATATTACTGTACGGAAACTAGAAGCACAAGCATGTCGCTACACTCGTATTAACATCTGCTAACCATGTAGACCAATGGCCCCATTCATTCTTTCCTTTACACGGATCAGTCGTCCTGGTCCCTTTGCAGAAAAACAGTCCCAAAGCATGATGTTTCCACCCCCATGCTTCACAGTATGGTGTTCTTTGGATGCAACTCAGCATTCTCTGTCCTCCAAACACAACGTGTTGAGTTTTTACCAAAAAGTTATATTTTGGTTTCATCTGACCATATGACATTCTCCCAATCTTCTTCTGGATCATCCAAATGCTCTCTAGCAAACTTCAGACGGGCCTGGACAAGTACTGGCTTAAGCAGGGGGACACGTCTGGCACTGCAGGATTTGAGTCCCTGGTGCCGTAGTGTGTTACTGATGGTAGGCTTTGTTACTTTGGTCCCAGCTCTCTGCAGGTCATTCACTAGGTCCCCCCGTGTGGTTCTGGGATTTTTGCTCACCGTTCTTGTGATCATTTTGACCCCACGGGGTGAGATCTTGCGTGGAGCCCCAGATCGAGGGATATTATCAGTTGTCTTGTATGTCTTCCATTTCCTAATAATTGCTCCCACAGTTGATTTCTTCAAACCAAGCTGCTTACCTATTGCAGATTCAGTCTTCCCAGCCTGGTACAGCAGGTCTACAATTTTGTTTATGGTGTCCTTTGACAGCTCTTTGGTCTTGGCCATAGTGGAGTTTGGAGTGTGACTGTTTGAGGTTGTGGACAGGTGTCTTTTATACTAATAACGAGTTCAAACAGGTGCCATTAATACAGGTGGAGGACAGAGGAGCCTCTTAAAGAAGAAGTTACAGGTCTGTGAGAGCCAGAAATCTTGCTTGTTTGTCGGTGACCAAATACTTATTTTCCACCATAATTTGCAAATAAATTCATAAAAAATCCTACAATGTGATTTTCTGTATTTTCTTTCTCATTTTGTCTGTCATAGTTGAAGTGTACCTATGATGAAAATTACAGGCCTCTCTCATCTTTTTAAGTGGGAGAACTTGCACAATTGGTGGCTGACTAAATACTTTTTTTGCCCCACTGTATTCATCTCTGCCGCCCACACAAACAAATCACCGGAACTGGATCCACATCCTCCTCCATTCCTCCGTTTTCCAGGTATCCCCAAAACACGCATCCATCCATCCCTCCCTCCCTTCATCACTTGACCTCCTCCCGTGTCTCACCATCCCTTCCTTCCTGCAGGCGTACAATACCTTCACTTAAGTGCTGTGTTGCTCCAAAATAATTCATCTGTTCTATTCAACGCATCCTGTGGATCAAGTTAAACCTGCCAACATCCTGACTCCTCTTAACAGAGGAAAAGCGCTTACAACAGCTTCTGAATTTATAATGCTGTTAGTTATGGCCCACTAGTGCATGCAATAATAATGGGCTCATTTGAATTGACTGTGTTGTTGGAAGGCAGTTTATTGAGCCAGACTTAACATGGCATAACATGCATAGAATTGGATATGCTAATAACATACAGATATACAGACATATGCTCACTGCTTTCATACCACCTCCTTCAGCACCTCCCTTCACACTGTAGAGAACCGCTACTGCCAGAGCAGCGCACAGCCACCCACCTGTTAGGCTGCACCTCCTCAATAATGCATTCACACACAGTGGACACATTCTGGAATGCAGGAGATCAATGGCTGTAATTTCAAATGTTGGCACCCAGCCTCACATTGCTCTTACTTTCCCACCTTCTGCTGTGGTGGAGGCCATTAGATTTAAAAAGAGCACACCCAGTGCTATCAGAGATTTTTATTTCCACCACCTACAACGTTTCTGCCTTTTTTCAGTTTTTAAATGGAAGTTGATGTGCATAAGATGGCAGTCTATGGTGATGATGAATGGTAAGCACTGTGGCAAGTTGCTTCTTGGCAAGGGAATTGTGTAGCCCCAGCTTTTTGCCTCCTCTTTGCCTCTCTACCCTCATGAACCACATTCAAGACTGACTGCCCCTTGGGCCCTTCCTATCTTTCCTCCTCATCTTCCTCATCAGTGCTCTGTTTAGTTGTGAGTCCTCAGGGCCCATCGGAGGCGCTCTGTTCCCCTATGACTGGAGGAAACAATGCGTTGTACAGCTCCTTGGGTAATTGAGTGTAACAGATCATGAATCTGAGCCTTGGAGGGTTGACATAGCCTGGGTACCAGTCTGTCTAGCTAACATTCCACTGCTTGTACTCTGTGGCATATGACACAGACTGGTACCCAGGTTAGGGTGGACATTGGCTGACCCCACAGTTTCCTCCAGGCAGCTTGCTAGGTGACATTATTTATTTAGCATCAAGTCTTTCATGTTCTATACATTAATAAGGGCACCACACCCTTCTCTACTGAATACCTTCACTTACAGCATGTACTGTAGCAGATGATGACGGGGGAAACGGAGGTGTTAGCTGTGAACCAGGCTTCCAGGCAGCTGGGGAGGGTGGAGAACTGAAAAGAAAACCCTCAGCAATTTGAAGACTGAGCGAAATTGTCTCAGACAGTTATTGGACTGTATTTCATGACTACGTTATTATAATACAATCTACAATTAAAGCTGCCTCGACAGTTACCGGGCTACAGCCAACTAGGTAAAACAGCAGTCATTTTGGGGTCACCGGGGCTCCAGTTTCCAGCCTCTTATGGGAGGAGTGGAAATGACAGTCTGTAGTAACACACTGAAGAATAGCCTTGGAGAAGCTAATTAAGCCATTGCCGTTATTACTTATTTCTCATTCTTGTTTGGTCTTTCCCCCATGGTCTGCACTCAGATGAATATGTTTTTCATACACCCATCCCTTTATATTTTATTAAAGCTTATCATTTAATTATTTTCCTTTGCGCAAGGTGGCCACCCGAAAATGATGCAATGCATCATCTGCCATTGGAGTCGTTTCCATGCTGATGCGACATTATTCTTTCTGTGTTGAGGTGCAGAGGGGGGTTATTGGAGATAGTAGGAAACATTAAGCCATGCACTCGAACTTGGATGAGGAAGACAGAATGTTTTGATTGCCGTGGTGGAATTTGATGAGATGCAGAATGTTATCTAAATGTCTAGGTGTGATGCATTCCTTTTACTATGCCATGATCAATCATTACTTGACTCCCTCTCTTGTAATGCTGACATGTACAGTACATGATCTACAAAGCACTCAGTTATTCATTGCCATTTTTCTGATGTGGTATTTTGACATGAATAAGCAAACAGGCTTCCAGTAATGTTCTCAGCTTGCCTCTGTAGATTACATGCTTGGCTGTTGTGTATGATTTGATTTTATGGATCATTAACTTTCATGACTTAGATCTTTTTCCTGGTGTAGCGAAGATTGGGCATATGCTTGTACCCCTATAAAAGTATTTATCATATGGCCCTGGCCTGCCCATATTCCTGTAAGGGAATGTAAACGAGTTGATTTGTCTGTAGATAGTGTACACCCCTGAAGCAGTCAGTGTAGTCAGAAACTTGAACAACTGCTGTGTAATGTTTATTTTTTATGATTACACCGTGTCAGATAATCTTTCTAAAGCTGCAGGTATGATTTGAATTACCCATCAGGCATTCTCTCATTCTCATAGCTGGGGGTGTTATATTTCAATCTCATACTGCTCTCAATCAAAGATGAAACCTGGCTCTCGAAAATCGCATAAGCAGCTTCTGTAAGATATTGGTTTAAATCAAACATGTTTTTTAATATTTTGACTATGTAGTACTACAGGCCTGTAGGCCACGGTATGGTGTAAGTACTATCCTACAGCTACTAATGAGACAACCTAAGCATAACGGCATGTTTTATAAAGACATATAAATCCAGATGAATCCAGCCGTGTATTAAACAGAGAACACTAAACAAAATAACAAAGGAGAATGAAACGAAACAGTTCTGTAAGGTGACATACACATAACAGAAAACAATCACCCACCCCACACAGGTGGGAAAAGTCTACCTAAGTATGATTCTCAATCAGAGACAACGAATGACACCTGCCTCTGATTGAGAACCATACCAGGCCAAACACAAAACCACAACATAGAAAAAAGAACATAGACTACCCACCCAACTCACGCCCTGACCATACTAAAACAAAGACATCACAAAAGAACTAAGGTCAGAACGTGACAAAAATAGATAAATACTTCCAATACTGTGGGCATTGGATCCATGTTCACGTCAACACAGTATGCACAATGTAAAGTTGTATACTATGCTTTCAAAACTCATATACAGTCATGACTCATATAAACTCTTGGCAGCAGGTTATGTGTAGGTGGGAATCTCATGTCTGGGCATGTAGCAGTCTCCTGTCAGAGAGACAGAGGAAGCATGCAGAGCTGTCAAGAGGTCCAGTTTAATGAATGGATGTGGACAGACAAAATGAAACTAGCTGGCTTCCTCCAACCCTCTGTCTGGTACTTGTGATGGAATTGCTGATGTCATATCCGTCAAACTGTGTTCCAAAGTCTGGTGGGAAAAAAGTAATAAAAGATGTTGAACAAAGTTAGTTTCACAGTAAAGTAATTGATATTCAAAAACACCCATACTGTTTTGATGAGATAAAGATTTCTAATGCACAGAGCTCATATGGGTGTTTTCCTCATTATGGCAGATTACAAATGTATTCAGAGTAGCTTTAAAGATTCTGTGAAATGCTTCTGAAATGTGTTTTCCACTAACCTGTGTCTCTGGTTCTCTAGAGTTCTCTTTGCTCTGACCTGGATGACTTCCGCTACATCTCAATTATTCAAAATGATATTCTGGTAAGAGTAAAGGTTTTTCTGCTTGAGGCGGCAATGGATGGAATGCAGGAAGTGCACATTGTTACCTTGGAAAGCATTGTCTCAAGTTCTTTGCTCTATTTCAGGCCTACTATGTAGCTGCTGGAGGACCAAGAGAAGTGGATGGTCATGGGAAAGTTACAGTGTTTTTTTCAGATGGTATACAGTGCATTCGGAAAGTGTTTAGACCTTTTGACCATTTGCACATTTTGTTTCGTTACAGCCTTATTCTATAATTGATGAACTTGTTTTTCCCCCCTCATCAATCTACACACAATACCACATAAGGACAAAACAAAAACAGTTTTTTTGAAAGTTTTGCAAATGTATTAAAAAAAACAGAAATATCACATTTACATAAGTATTCAGACCCTTTACTCAGTACTAGGGTTGCAAAGGGTCAGAAACTTTCTGGTAAATTTGGGTAATTTTGCTTATATTCATCAAAAATGTTAGCTTATAACAGTGAAACTTCTTTGTGGGATACACACAAGGCAATTCTAGGTCTTGCGGCATATTTTGGTTAAACTATCCCCAATTAAATGGAATTGCAACCCTCTGCATGCACAGTGCATTCTTCCATCACATGTACAGCTGATTCTCAAGATCTTGCACAATAATGAGATGCTATTGAGCCCACACTACTACACTGTCAGAGCCAAGGACTACATGCTTTCTGGTAAGTTTTGATTACAATACTGGGTGGGGTGAATATATTTTATATGACATACAATATTTTTTGTTAACTAGTAAATATTTTTTGTTAACTGTAGTAGCCTACAGCAAAGTGTGTTTAAATAATTTCAAACTTGTTAACAATATCTGCTAGTTAGTATTTGCGCCCATGTGGGTTTTAGCTTGCTTGAGCCTCCTACTGAGGAGTGTTAATTCACCTGTTTCTATAAATGTTTAATTTTCAAAAAATGCATCATACAAAGGAGTTGTTTAATCTAACTCTGTACATGGAATTGTATTTGTTTCTTTACTCATTATTTTCTGATCTTTACAGGAAAATTACTATCTGATGTGTGGAGACATTTCACTGCAGCTAATGTAGAAGGAAAACTGTGTACATTTGCAAATACTGTGCCAAATCATATGTGAAGAATGCAACAAAGATGCAGAATCATCTGGCCAAGTGCATAAAGTTCCCTCAGCGCTCACAACAAGCAACCTCTGACAAAAGTCCCTCTACGTCTATTCGAGGTGAAAATGATGAATCAGACACCTTATCGATGGAAACAGCTCACGGTCCTCCTGGAATCAGACTTTTTTTGACTCAATGGAGGACCGTAGTCAGAGAAATGCTGATTAATGTCTTGCTCGAGCTGTGTATGCAACTGGTTCACCTCTGATCCTCACAGGCAATATGTATTGGAAGAGATTTCTGAATGTTCTTTGCCCAGAATACAACCATCCAACCAGACATGCTTTATCTACTCATTTGCTCGATGCACAGTTCAACAGAGTTCAACTGAATGTCAAGCAAATCATAGAGAAAGCAGACTGTATTGCAATCATCTCTGATGGGTGGTTGAATGTTTGTGGGAAAGGAATAATTAACTACATCATCTCCACCCCTCAACCAGTATTCTACAAGAGCACAGACAACAGACACACCGGTCTCTACATTGCAGATGAGCTGAAGGCAGTCATCAATGACCTTGGACCACAGAAGGTATTTGCACTGGTGACAGACAATGCTGCGAACATGAAAGCTGCTTGGTCTAAAGTGGAGGAGTCCTACCCTTACATCACACCCACTGGCTGTGCTGCTCATGCATTGAATCTGCTCCTCAAGGATATCATGGAATTGAAAACAATGGATGCACTCTATAAGAGAGCCAAGGAAATGGTTAAGTATGTGAAGGGTGATCAAGTTATAGCAGCAATCTACATCACCAAGCAAAGTGAGAAGAATAAGAGCACCACATTGAAGCTGCCCAGCAACACCCGTTGGGGTGGTGTTGTCATCATGTTGGACAGTCCTGGAGGGGAAGGAGTCTCTCCAAGAAATTACCATATCATAGTCTGCCGATATGGACAGCCCCATAAAGAGGATCCTCCTGGATGGTCTATTTTGGGAGAGAGTGGTAAGCAGCCTGAATCTCCTGAAACCTATAGCAGTAGCCATTGCAGGGAGACAATGCCATCCTGTCTGATGTTCAGACTCTGCTTGCAGATGTAAGAAGAGAAATCCGTACTGCCCTGCCCACTTCACTGTTGCTCCAAGCAGAGGAAATTGCAGTTCTGAAATACATCAAAAAGCGTGAAGACTTCTGCCTGAAGCCCATACATACCGCAGCGTACATGTTGGACCCCAAGTATGCTGGCAAGAGCATCCTGTCTGGTGCAGAGATCAACAAGGCCTATGGTGTCATCACTTCCAAGTTCAATTCGAAACTAAATTGTTTTTTAAAATTTCTATTGGAAGGATTTAATCATTTGCAATTATGTCTACCTATGATAATGTCAAATGTTTATGTTTCTGTCTCCATATGATATGGTAAATACAGTGGGGCAAAAAAGTATACTTTTTTATACTTTTTTGCCCCACTGTATCTCCTCACTCTCTGATTGGAAATACATTACGTGTACTTTACACCCCAGAGTGAGAGAAACACAGATACACTCACTTCCTTGAGCTTGGAAAGCATGATAATAACTGTGGGAAGGATAATGGTTTTACCCTAAATAGATGTAGGCACAATACAGAAGGCTTCATGGAAGTAGGGTTAGAATTGATCGTGACTTAGTCTGTCCATCAACATCTTGACCTTAACAGCCATTGGTCCTCAGACTGTGCTCAGAGTAGTGCTATTAAGCCAGACCTGTCTATTGTCTTGTAGAAGCCCAAAACCTCCCCCCTCCAGCTCCGATGGCTGGTCTGAAAACAGATCAGGATCAATGTCTCCACATGAAACACCCGTCTCCCCAAACCACCAGCGGAACCCAGGCGATCCCACTCCACTCCTGTGTGGAATCACAATGTTGTGGCAGAAAGCGGAGGCAGATGTTTTTTATACACTTGTGTTGTCTGGAGGGAATGCAGCTCGGGCAGTATAGGCCCCTGCGCTCTCTCTCTCTCTCTCTCTCTCTCTCTCTCTCTCTCTCTCTCTCTCTCGTCCGTCTTCCCTCTTTCCCTCTCTCTGTCTCTCCCATGCTCACTGTCTCTCTCTACTCTATATCTGACTCTTTTTTCTTTCTCATACTCTCTTAATTTTTCCTTACTAATATTTTCTTATTTTATAGTATTTATCTCTTCCACCCTCTCCACATCTTAAAAAAAAAAATCTCACTCTGTCCTTCTCAATTCCAAGGAGTGCCTCCTTGCCAAAACCCATGCTGTGCTCACGTCCTCTGTCCATGAGTGCACAAAAGTGCATGCGCACACAAACATGCGCACACACGCACACACACGCCCACTCTGACAGGCCTGCCTGTTCTTCTTCTTCTGTCAGACAGAGAGCCCGAGAGGCCCCACTCACACTCCAACATCAATAATACAATTCAAGCTTTCCCCCTGCTTCTAAAAACAGATATCCTTTTTTGTTGAATATTTAATTCCCCCTTCTTCTTCTCTCTTCTATCTACTTTACGGAGGAGAAAGAGGGGCTTTTAGGGAGGCCAGGTTGAAGAAACAACAAACTCACAAATGGATGCAACCTCCCACCCCGACCTCCCTCCTCGAATGTACCCTCCCTCTATGTTCCCCAAATAATCCATGCTCTGCACGTCCAATGTCTAGCTGGCTTCTCCCATGTCCTTCAGTCCATCCATCTCATCTCCACTTTCCCAGTATCTCTCCATATGCCCAGTCAATGTGTGTTGGATGCTGTCAAAACAAATGAATTCAAATTTTATTGGTCACATACATATGGTTAGCAGATGTTATTGCGAGTGTAGCGAAATGCTTGTGCTTCTAGTTCCGACAGTGCAGTAATATCAAACAAGTAATCTAACAATTCCACAACAGCTACCTTATACACACAATTCTAAGTAAAGGAATGGAATAAGAATATATACTGTACATATAAATATATTGATGAGCAATGACAGAGCGGCATAGGCAAGAAGCAATAGACGGTATAAAATACAGTACAGTTGAAGTCGGAAGTTTACATAGACCTTAGCTAAATACATTTCACAATTCCTGACATTTAATCGTAATAACAATTCCCTGTCTGAGGTCAGTTAGAATCACAACTTTATTTTAACAATGTGAAATGTCAGAATAATAGTAGAGAGAATTATTTCTTTCAGCTTTATTTATTTTATCACATTCCCAGTGGGTCAGAAGTTTACATACACTCAATTAGTATTTGGTAGCATTGCCTTTAAATTGTTGAACTTGGGTCAAACGTTTCGGGTAGCCTTCCACAAGCTTCCCACAATAAGTTCGGTGAATTTTGGCCCATTTCTCCTGACAGAGCTGGTGTAACTGAGTCAGGTTTGTAGGCCTCCTTGCTCGCACACGCTTTTTCAGTTCTGCCCACACATTTTTATGGGATTGAGGTCAGGGCGTTGTGATGTCCACTTCAATACCTTGACTTTGTTGTCCTTAAGCCATTTTGCCAAAACTTTGGAAGTATGCTTGGGGTCATTGTCCATTTGGAAGACCCATTTGTGACTAAGCTTTAACTTTCTGACTGATGTCTTGAGATGTTGCTTCAATAAATCCACATAATTTATTTACTATTTTGTGAAGTGCATCAGTCCCTCCTGCAGCAAAGCACCCCCACAACATGATGCTGCCACCCCCGTGCATCACGGTTGGGATGGTGTTCTTCGGCTTGCAAGCCTCCCCCTTTTTCCTCCAAACATAACGATTGTCATTATGGCCAAACAGTTCTATTTTTGTTTCATCAGATCAGAGGACATTTCTCAAAAAAGTACAATCTTTGTCCCCATGTGCAGTTGCAAGTCTTGTGATGGGCTCAGTAATGACAGGGTGTAATTAGTTGACTGAATGTTGAGCTTAACACACTTTCTTTCTATAGTGGGATTTAACCGCAGACAGTATCTGCACATTTTCATTTCATGTGATTCGTTGTGAGTGTATGTCACCCTTGAATCTGGTTCATTCTTTGTGAGCTGTGACTCACATTAGGTGTTAAAGAAATGAAGCTTTACTGTCACATTTTTCAGCCAATTTATTCTCCACATCTATCGTCTTTACTCTCGCTGGGGTCCATTTTATTTAGACCACACACTCACAATGGTGGAGCACTTTGCATCATCAGGGTTTTTCTTTCCACAAAAGACCAATATTCCATTTGACTTCTCCATGACCTTTCCACTTCCATAATAGTTTCTCAACCAGGACACTTCATGTTTTTCAATGTGAGTGGACTCTCATTCATCATCAAGAGAGGCATAATATAGACTGAGGGGAAATTGCAGTGTAAGTGTTTAAGGAGGGGATGATGTCTATGGAAAGCACACTCATTCGTGCGTCACACGGTCATTCATTCCATATCAGCAATTCACTGTGTAAAAATAGTCTCTGCTTTTTATGTGGAGGCTTTTAGGGTTGTTGGGTCCATCTCACCTATCTTTCTCCTCATTGTGCTTTTAGCTGGCTGTGTGGTTGACGTTTTGGTAACGTCAGGCTAACGTTTCCCCTTAGACCCCTGTAGACTGTATGAGAAGAGTGATGGGGAGAAGAGTGCTTTGCTGAGAGTTGAAGGCTATATGATCAGCAGTATTTAAGATTTTTTCATTCAATATTCCAATGGCTGACTGTGAGAGGGCTGTCCCTTCAGCACTGCACCACCCTGGACAGTGACACCAGAGGAGGCAGGCCAACCCTCAACCTAGTTCAACCTGAAACCGCCATACTACAGAGCCCAAGGAGGAACCCCCACTATTACCTTATAGGCTGACTGTATTTGACTATGTTTGTCCTGTTGCGTCTAACATTCCAACCCCAGTAGAATAAGCAAAGCAACATTAGTACACAGTGTTCTCCAGATATAGCTGTTTATCATTTTATTCTGTTTGCTTATTTGATCCCAGAGATACAGTATAATGATGTTTGGAGAAGGGATTAAAGGACTGTTGAGATTATTCTCTCCTGTTTACCATGTCTGTCATACTTGGATGCAGGCTCAGACAGCGGGTTCCTCAGACAACGGGTTCCTCGGACAACGGGTTCCTCGGACAACGGGTTCCTCGGACAACGGGTTCCTCAGACAACGGGTTCGGTTTAGGGGATTTACCTGGACATGCTAATATGATACAATAGTCCTTCTCTAATTGGGATTAATAAGTGATCAAACAAGACAAAACTAGTGAACATGTGGATATACATATGTTTTTCAAATTAGAATTCAAAAATACAGTGAAATCAGAAAAATAATGTTGAAAGTGTGAGGAAATTGGTAACATGAAAAAAATGCAGAGTCAGGTGCAGGGCACAGTTCTGAGTAATCATTGCAAATTTACTCCAAAATAAGTAAGATTCCAACAAGGAACAAATACAATAATCCTAAACACGAACAATGAGAACCCACATGACAAACAATAACGCACAAAACAGAGAGGGAAATCAGAGGGTTAAATAAGGAACATAATTAATGGAATAGAAACCAGGTGTGTATGATCAAGACAAAACAAATCGAAAATGAAACAGATCGGTGGAGTCTAGAAAGCCGGTGACGTCGACCGCCAAACACTGCCCGGATAGAGGGGGAGGGACCAACTTTGGCCGAAGTCATAACAGAAAGACAATAGTGCTTGAATAAATCTTAATGTATTTCATGACATACTACTAATCCCAAATTGTTCTTCTGGCATACGTTTGAAATAATTATCTTTCCTGTGAGATTGTACTTTATTTATTTGATAACAAGGTAAAAATAGCAGTGTCCTTCAGATGTGAGTTGTATCTTTTCTATCAGAGCATTGTAGCCAGTAACCTCTGCCCACAGTGGAATCAATCATAACTGCCTGACAGACCTCAGCTCTACAGTATAAGTCCAAACTATTAACCAGACCTAAACATAGCCATGTTGTACTTCGACTTTACCCTCAAAAAACCCATTGCCTTGACAAAACATCTGAACCAACCTCTTTTCAAAAGCATGAAACTTAAGGGTCAGCTACATCTTTGAATAATACTTTTAAACCAGTGCTTGTCTCTCTCCAATGTTTTCCCAGTGTCTGATTGTTGTTGGCTCCTGTGGCCTGCAACCTGCTGTGAGTATCTCTGTTTGGCCTTGTTTCTAGTTGATGGAGAGGCAGCAGAGGCGTGGAGGGTGAGAGAGTGTTAACTTTGTCCATTGGACATCCATTGTCTACTGGGGATACGGGGGACGGAGTCCAGCGATCAATGGAGACTACAGTGGTAATGGCCTTAATGACCGGAGTAGGCCGAATGATCACTGCCTATCAATCTGGGGGTGCAGGGAACCAGTTAAATGGAAGTTAAAGGTCATGTTTTACTGACCTCTGACACCTGTGTGTGTTCATTAGGTAATGAGCATGGCATCACAGTCGGTCAACTACAATACATCAAACTAATCTGTCCCACTACTCAATATTTCTTTCTTTCTTTCTCTCTTTCTCTGTCCTTCTCTCTCTCCCTCTCTCCTCTCTCAGGACACAGTTGTTTGTGCTGTTGACATGTAAACAAGTACAGCTCTATTAGTATGCTGGGCACTGACAGTGTGTTTTGTTGTCTTTAGACATTACTTACTGTAAATTCACCCAACCAGACACACCATCAGCTCAGGTTGCATCATAGGTTCTGAAGAGGCTTAGCTGACAACGGTAGCTGCAAGCGAGGAATTTCATCACAGTCTTAAGCTATTTCAGCTAGTTCTTTGATGTTTTACATTTCAGAATGCTAAAAGCTATATGGTCCATACAGACCTTTACAGTGCGTATCCATACTTCAGCACTGTGTCGTCATAAACATCCTGGGGCATCTGTGTGCACACATAAAAACTGTGTTTACTCTTAAAAGCTATGTTCCTTATTCAGGGTACATGTGTGTGTGTACATGTGTGTATACTGCTTGATGCATCACATTATTTTTTGTTCAGCTCAGTTCACTCACTTCCTCATTCAAGTTATGAGGAAGTGCATTAAGCACTGGGATATATCCTGTTATCAGAAGTGACTCTGTAACCATCCTAATATTGCATTTAAAGTCAGTGATGAAAGCTAACTGGTAAATCATGGACAGTCTCTGTCGTGAAGGGGTGTAAAAGGGGCTGAGTGTAGCTGTAATTAGGGACTGGAGGCAGAAGACATGTGATGTGTCACAAGGTGCAGTGAGGTTCAGCGCCTGTGATGGTTCCTTTCATCAGCCGATAGATCTGGAGGGCATGTGTTTTACTGCCTCTCTCTTCACCTCATGAACCTCAGTTATGGACATTCCTGCCCACTAGCACCGGCACTGACTATCTAAGCACAGTACAAGAATGGCCTGCACTACACCAACACACAGCTTTATTGTGCAGTGGGGAAGTAGTTCTCAATATTATCTATACCTCACATGCAACCCATAATAAGAATCTGAAATTAATATGATTACGGCTATTAAACGGAATATCTGACTCCATGAAGATGACTTAGCAATATGCAAGAGACTAGTGTTGAGTTATAATAAGAGAAAGGTCAAGAAAGGACTAAGAATTATCAAAAGCAGATACTGAATTACTTTGTAAAATGAATTAAATCATATACAAAGCATAAAGCCTAAGTTACAAAGCATTAACAATCATTACAATGCATTATTGTAGGCATGATCAGAGAGGGAGAGAGAGAGAGAAACAAAGAAACCATGGCTTGTGCCATGGTCCATAGTTCATGGGAGAGGGAGAGAGAGAGGGAGAAAGAAAGAGTATATCTCACCAGTGCAGGTCAAGAACAAAGAGAAAGAGACAATGAGTCTGAGACTCTATAACATCTGAGTTATTTGGATTTAAAATCTGAGTTGTTGACCAGTAGCATTACTGTTGAGTTAACGTCCAATCAGATATCAGACTTACAGGATGTTACCACAGCAAAACAGAATAGGGGTTGAGCAAGATGGTGAAGACTGAATTCCTGAGCAGGCAATAAACCCTCTTGCATAGTGTTGATAAGGGTTACTTTGGTGACTGGGCTGCCCTACATTGTGGGCTGAATCCCCTAATTGTATCATAATTCGGACATTGTGGTTAATTTTGCATTAATTCATATATGAGATTTGCGCCCAGTGATATCTAGTTGACACCTCCCATCCTAAAGACTAAAATGTGATTCTCCCTGGTACAGCCAGCCTTTCACCCATGCTGTGGAGAGAGACTGAGACACAGACACCTCATGGCTCAGCACCACTCAATTCAAACTCAATGTTCTTCCCAGGTGCCAGGCAGCACTGCCTTCTAAGCCTCCATGCATCGATCAAAGAAACCGCTGTCCAGGTTTCAAACAAAAGCAATATTGCACACTTCTGCAAATTCAAAGTGACCAGGCTGAAGGTTGTGCTGTAGTAGACTGCTGAGCAGGCAGCAGAGACTCACTCAGAGTTAGGGGTTAAGAAAGACAGCAGACTCACTCAGAGTTAGGGGTTAAGAAAGACTCAGCAGAGACTCACTCAGAGTTAAGGGGTTAAGAAAGAGTCAGCAGAGAGAAAGCGACAGAGAGGGCTGCTGGTTCTATTGAGGAGGGCTAGGTGGTTTTACTATAGTCTGCTCCTGTCTGCTCCTTGTGCGGCTGGCTATTGGTTGAGCAGTCAGCATGAGATTCATCCATCCATGGCATACTTCACTCAATCCAGTCATCCATCTTGTTCATCCAGTCATTTTTGTGTGTCAAGAGGTCTCTCACTTTTAGCAAGTTTTTTAGTCTTGCCGTTTTGTGACAGCGTAACCTGCCTATCTGTATTTTATCATCCATCAACATCCCACAGATCCAGCTAGTTTATAAAAGTTTGTTGGATTGAATTGATTGTGTTGGAAGAGTAGGACACCCAGAGACAAACCTGGAGTGAACAGACCTGGAGGTTCTAGGATCAATACAGTGGGCAAATTCTATAACTAAGTACTATTCACTATCTTTACCTGATCACTGACTCTGCCAGTCCAGTGTAGGTGACTCAAAATGTTTTTAAGTAGGCGGGGTCATAGGGCAGGTCTCGGGTGGGAGGGTTGGTTCTGAAAACACATTATGGGTAGTCCTAGCTTCTCTCTCATTGGTCCAGGGTCACAGTGAGAATGTGGAGGAAAGTCAGAGCCTCAGCTCAGCCAGCACACTGCCCACTCTAACAACACAGACCAGCATGATAGGCTGATATCGTGCTTGGTGAAAATTATGGGTATTTTAAGCTATGGTAAGAAAACTCTGATGGTCATGCTCTGTTATAATCTCCACCCGGCACAGCCAGAAGAGGACTGGCCACCCCTCATAGCCTGGTTCCTCTCTAGGTTTCTTCCTAGGTTCCTAGGGAGTTTTTCCTAGCCACCGTGCTTCTACACCTGCATTGCTTGCTGTTGGGGTTTTAGGCTGGGTTTCTGTACAGCACTTTGTGACATCAGCTGATGTAAGAAGGGCTTTATAAATACATTTGATTGATTGATGAGCTGTTGATGACTGTTGAATGTCAATGTGGATCCATTGTGTTAAGACGACAGACTAGTCCCCCATGCCCTGAGTGGAGGTGATGCCTATGGCCTTTAAGTACTACAGTACTATGGGAGCGCTTGTGTTACCACTTCTGGCAGGGTGCCAGAGAGACCCTGTGTGTGATAAGGATAGACCTAAGACTTGGTCCATTTTGTACCAACCTATCAATCTGTGTATGTCTGACTTACTGGACCTGCTGGACCTCCTGGACCTCCTAGGCTCTGGAGACCGGATACAGGAACACTTCAGTCTTGTCTCTGATGCCTCAAAAGGACAGGGCATTCTGGTCTTATGGACAGAAGACATTGCCAACTTGAAAGAAAACAGCACTTAGACTTTTGGAGAATGTGACTTATGTTAGGTTACGGCATTGCTCTGGTCTAGTTAGTGTCTGGGCTTTGGTATAATAGGTGCTGATACTTGTTCTGTTGGAGAATAATTGAAGCTATCAGCACTTTAACTGCAACCTTTAGCGTTTGTACTTCTTCAAAGGGCACACCGAGGTCAAATTTCAAACCGTCAACTGTAGCCGTTTTTAAAAGGAACACCTTGTTTCCAAGAGGCTTTATGGTACAGGTTGACAGAGATCACTGTGTCCTTGGAACATTTGTCCGCTCTCTAATTGGAGGAATGTGAAGTGTACTCTGGCTAACCTATTGCAGGGCCAAGGTTTTCTCTCTAATTGGAGCTTTAGTCTTATGGTTCATGAAAGGGCTGTCAATGTTGTTCTCATTATCACACTCATAACAATATGTTTCATCTTATTCTTGGGTTCTGCATCAAACTAATTCCTGGAATATGTCATCTCAAACTGCAGACGTGCTGTATGAGATTAGATGTCTATCAATACAAAACGCAATGTGAGCTGAGCCAACCTGATGCTCAGTGCAATGTCTGCAAAATTTGATACAAGTGAATACACATGAAATTAACTGCCTTTCAACAAATATGTTGCTACTAGAACTGAATCCATTTTCCGTCTGGTGATGAAAGTGAAAATGAATTAATTTGTTTTTAGGGAAGTTTTCCATAGACTTTCCATAGCATGTATGTGCCCAGTTGTGTAAGACATCACATGCAGCATAAATCTAATTTATGCATTTTCATGTTTATGTAAGAGAAAGGTTCCCCCCCCCCAAAGATATTTAGAGAGTTATTAGCTATATTTGTAAGGTTCACAGTACTTGTAAGTAACAATTATGGGGACTGTATGTGTGTATGTACAGTATGTACGGATGTATGTATGTGTGTGTGTGTGCTTGTGACTTAGTCCCTGCAGTGTCTGTACCACATGCTATCCATCCACCCTGAGAGGATGTTCTGTGTACAGGGCTCTCCTAGCCGGCACAGCTGTGTGTGGGCTGTGTTCTGCCGATACTCTGATCCACCATAGCGAACAACGCCCTTCCACCACCTTTCATCTATGCATAAGCATCAAGCACACACAGCTGGAGGCAAAACAAACATGCACAAATGTGCTGTTTTTACTTGGAGAAAATGTCTGAAAAGTCCCAATGATTCAGCTTGATATTTTGACAGGCATATATTTTAGTCAAAACGCAGGATTACAAATTAATTTATCTCAGTCTGCAGGGACACAGCTGTGTGATTTAAACCACCCACTGTTGAGTTTACCTCTAGAACATCCCTTTCTCCATCGTCCATTTACATACTGATGCAGTATCTCATACAGGCATCACAGTGAATCCTGGGGATGGATCAGTGCAGAACTTACAATCTGTCTGTCTCACAGTAGAAAGACAGGCAGCAGATTGGTGTGTGTGTGTGTGTGTGCGTGTGTGCCTGCGTGTGTCAACATAAAGAAGTTTGTCATTGAAGGTTTATTTAGATGTCACACAAATTCAGGTTGATGAAATTGCAGTGAAAGTTGATCTAATTAGCATAATAAAAAATCCTTATAAAAATCAGTCAGTTTAAGTGAAATTATATTGTACTTTACCAAAACTGCATTGCATCTATGGTATAGAGAAAATTAATGGGTACTCAGTAGAAAGTGTTTGTCTATGGCCCTGGTCTGAGGCTAGGCGGGAGACCTTCAGACGAAAAGTACTCTGAGGAGGAAAAATTAGTGGCACAAACACACACGATCGCACACATACACACCACCCGTTCGTTATCTGTGAGCTGTTTGCTGTGATCACAGGCATCTCTCCCTCTATCGGCCTATCCTTTGTGCAGACACAATCAACCAAAGTACAAAAACACAGAACCCTGTAGATTGTTTTTATTCTCTGAGTTAGCCTGCCTGCTGTTGCTCTGCCCTTCAGTAGCCTAATGTACCTAGAGAGGCTCTGTCCTGAACAACAAAACAAACGAGTTTCAAGGTGTTATCAGGTTTTGTCTGGGAGGAATAGCATGTGGTGCTTTAGATTTGTTCACCCCCCTCGAGTCTCCATACATCAGGTGTCTGAACCAGCCTATCCTAGCAAGGTACAGGCTGAGGTGAGCCAGTCTATCCTAACTGGGTACAGCATAGCCTCTAGCCTGGCCCTGCCACCAGATGTTCACGCGGCCCCAGCCAGCTGCAGGGATCAATGGCCTACATATCAGCCATTCAGATGGGAGGATTACTAGAGCTTCTGCAATTAACATGCAAATGAACAACAGTACTTCAGTATATCTGTGTTCTGGTTTCTTCTTTTGATCAGGGTGTTTGACAGGGCTATTTGTAGATGAAGATCCTAATAGTCTTTGACATGGTTTGTTTTGCCAAGTTATGGTCAGCCCCTACTACACTACTACATCGTATCTGATGAATGAGGTCTCGTAGCTGGCCAATGACAGAGGTGTGGTGAGAGTCTTGGCCCGTTCTCAAAGCAGTTCCATAGATCATCAGCATATCTGTCACCTAGGAGATGGGTATGAGCACGGACCCAGCCAAAGGATACACTACAGTCACAAGCCAATTACTATACAGTATGCCTTCAATGGCCCACAGTGAGATTCCTATGAGAAACACAACAAACGTTCAGTCACCAGAACGAAGGTTTAGTCACCAGATTTTTAGCTCTATGAAGATGGATCCATCAATACCACATGTGCTTGATGGCGGCTAGCCCACATTAGGTCACCCTGTTGCAGACTGGACTCACTGGACAGACAAAGGCTATTTTACATAAATGTGTGTACCTCCAATAAGTATGATATGTTATGTTATGTTACACATGCAATAATGGTATGGTTACTTAAGACAGAAACGAAAGGGATGATGATTGGGGAGAATGGGTGGGCATAGACAGTGAACGTCTAGCAATCCAAAGTTTGTTTGTTCGAGACACATCGGGGACAACTGTAACATTTTAGCTAACCCTTCCCCTAATCCTTTTCCTAAGCTTAACCGTATTCACATAACCTGCTACGTAAATTATCCTAACCTTAGTTGTTAAGGCTTCTAACTTTTTATGTAAATTCTCCTACCCTTTGTCATTAGTTCTCCTATCCAGCAACATAAAATTATCCTTGTTTAATTCTCCTTTGTTGTTGTGAAGCAAAAGCAGCCTGGTCTCAGAGACATGTAACACTTTTCATCCTCCAAGACGCATGATAACTTACATCATCTAATTCGTTTGATATTGTATGACTGGGTAAGACGTATGATACTATACATCCTCTAATTCGTAGGATATTGTACGACTGCTATTCCATTCATAACATAACCTAACGTAACATAATATATCATACTAAATGGAGGGAAACAAATGTATTTACCAAATCCTATAAATTGCCCTGAGGCCAGGTTGCCTGTTGGGGCTGAAGAGTGTTTGTGGGGGTCACAGTGAAGAACACACTCACTCTAATGTGCTTCTATTGAATCAACTCAATCTTGTTGTTTTCATCCCACTTCTAAAAAAACATCCCCTTTTAATTGCCCCTACCTCAAAACAAAAATATATACAAGATGAAGACAACCACAGCTTGTAGCACTGTGTGACAAATAGGTTAATTTGTATTTTGGTGTTTGTCTTGTGTCCATGCCAACTGTAATGTGTTCACAGATGCATTAAGTTCAACGTTAGTGCAATAAACAGATTGTAACGGTTTTCTGTATGTGAAGGAGAGTCGGACCAAAATGCAGCGTGTAGATTGCGATACATGTTAATTCAATAAACGAAACACGAATCTAAATACAAACACTACAAAACAATAAACGTAACGAAAAACCGAAACAGCCTATAATAGTGTAAACTAACACAGAATAAGGACATCAAGACACTAAGGACAATCACCCACAAACACACAGTGAAACCCAGGCTACCTAAATATGGTTCCCAATCAGAGACAATGACTAACACCTGCCTCTGATTGAGAACCATATCAGGCCAGACATAGAAATAGACAAACAAGACATCCAACATAGAATGCCCACCCAGTTCACGTCCTGACCAACACTAAAACAAGGAAAACACACACGAACGATGGTCAGAACGTGACAGTACCCCCCCTCCAAGGTGCGGACTCCGGACGCACAACTTAAACCTATAGGGGAGGGTGTGGGTGGGCATCTGTCCGCGGTGGCGGCTCTGGCGCTGGACGTGGACCCCACTCCATAATAGTCTTTGTCCACCTCCTTAGCGTCCCTAGATAGGTGACCCTCCTAAGAGACAGCTCGGGACAGAGGGGAAGCTCGGAACAGAAGGACAGCTCGGGACAGAGGTAGCTCGGGACTGATGGGTAGCTCAGCACTGAGAGGAAGCTCAGCACTGAGAGGAAGCTCAGGCAGGTGGTTGGATCCGGCAGATCCTGGCCGACTGGCGGATCCGGAAGATCCTGGCCGACTGGCGGATCCGGAAGATCCTGGCCGACTGGCGGATCCGGAAGATCCTGGCCGACTGGCGGATCCGGAAGATCCTGGCCGACTGGCGGATCCGGAAGATCCTGGCCGACTGGCGGATCCGGAAGATCCTGGCCGACTGGCGGATCCGGAAGATCCTGGCCGACTGGCGGATCTGGAAGAGTCTGGTCGACTGGCGGATCTGGAAGAGTCTGGTCGACTGGCGGATCTGGAAGAGTCTGGTCGACTGGCGGATCTGGAAGAGTCTGGTCGACTGGCGGATCTGGAAGAGTCTGGTCGACTGGCGGATCTGGAAGAGTCTGGTCGACTGGCAGATCTGGAAGAGTCTGGTCGACTGGCAGATCTGGAAGAGTCTGGTCGACTGGCAGATCTGGAAGAGTCTGGTCGACTGGCAGATCTGGAAGAGTCTGGTCGACTGGCAGATTTGGAAGAGTCTGGTCGACTGGCAGATCTGGAAGAGTCTGGTCGACTGGCAGATCTGGAAGATTCTGGTCGACTGGCAGATCTGGAAGAGTCCGGTCGACTGGCAGATCTGGAAGAGTCCGGTCGACTGGCAGATCTGGAAGAGTCCGGTCGACTGGCAGATCTGGAAGAGTCCGGTCGACTGGCAGCTCTGGCTGCTCCATGCTGACTGGCTGCTCCATGATGACTGGCAGCTCTGGCTGCTCCATACTGACTGGCTGCTCCCTGCTGACTGGCAGCTCTGGCTGCTCCATGCTGACTGGCTGCTCCATGCTGACTGGCAGCTCTGGCTGCTCCATGCTGACTGGCTGCTCTGGCTGCTCCATGCTGACTGGCGGCCCTGGCTGCTCCATGCTGACTGGCGGCCCTGGCTGCTCCATGCTGACTGGCGGCCCTGGCTGCTCCATGCTGACTGGCGGCCCTGGCTGCTCCATGCTGACTGGCGGCCCTGGCTGCTCCATACTGACTGGCGGCCCTGGCTGCTCCATGCTAACTGGCAGCTCTGGCGGCTCCTTGCAGACTGGCAGCTCTGGCGGCTCCTTGCAGACTGGCAGCTTTGGCGGCATCCTGCAGACAGGCAGCTCTGGCGGCTCCTTGCAGACTGGCAGCTCCTTGCAGACTGGCAGCTCTATGCAGACTGGCAGCTCACTGCAAACTGGCAGCTCTATGCAGACTGGCAGTTCTGAACAGGCGGGAGACTCCGGCAGCGCTGTAGAGAAGGAAGGCTCTAACAGCGCTAAACAGGCGGGAGACTCCGACAGCGCTGGAGAGGAGGAGGGCTCCGACAGCGCTGGACAGGCGAGGCGCACTGTAGGCCTGATGCGTGGTGCTGGCACTGGTGGTACTGGGCCGAGGACACGCACAGGAAGCCTGGTGCGGGGAGCTGCTACCGGAGGGCTGGGGTGTGGAGGTGGTACTGGAAAGACCGGACCGTGCAGGCGTACTGGAGCTCTTGAGCACCGAGCCTGCCCAACCTTACCTGGTTGAATGCTCACGGTCGCCCTGCCAGTGCGGCGAGGTGGAATAGCCCGCACTGGGCTATGCAGGCGAACCGGAGACACCGAGCGCAAGGCTGGTGCCATGTAAGCCGGCCCAAGGAGACGCACTGGGGACCAGATGCGTAGAGCCGGCTTCATGGCATTAGGCTCGACGCTCAATCTAGCCCGGCCGACACGCGACCGTGCGCACCACTGCATAACACGGTGCCTGTCCGGTCTCTCTAGCCCCCCGGTAAGCACAGGGAGTTTGCGCAGGTCTCCTACCTGGCGTAGCCATACTCCCTGTTAGCCCCCCCCCCAATAAATTTTTGGGGCTGCCTCTCGGGCTTCCTTGCCAGCCGTGTTCCCTCATATCGCCGGCTCCTCTCTCCGGCTGCCTCTGCTCTCCTAAGTGCCTCCACTTGTTCCCATGGGAGGCAGTATCTCCTCCCAAGTGTAACAGCCCTTACCATCCAAAACGTCCTCCCATGTCCATTCCTCTTTACGCTGCTGTTGCTGCCTGTTGACACGCTGCTTGGTCCGTTGGTGGTGGGTGATTCTGTAACGGCGTTCTTCGTTTGTTGAAAGAGAGGACCGAAATGCAGCGTGTAGATTGCGATACTTGTTTATTCAATAAACGAAACACGAATCTAAATACAAACACTACAAAACAATAAACGTAACGAAAAACCGAAACAGCCTATAATAGTGTAAACTAACACAGAACAAGGACATCAAGACACTAAGGACAATCACCCACAAACACACAGTGAAACCCAGGCTACCTAAATATGGTTCCCAATCAGAGACAATGACTAACACCTGCCTCTGATTGAGAACCATATCAGGCCAGACATAGAAATAGACAAACAAGACATCCAACATAGAATGCCCACCCAGTTCACGTCCTGACCAACACTAAAACAAGGAAAACACACACGAACGATGGTCAGAACGTGACACAGATACACCCATACAGCATCCCTCACTTCTGCTGTGTGTGGGAGCACTAGTACCGCTCAGAATACCAATGACCACATTTACCCACTGTTGAGTGAGTTACTGTTGTGTCACATGACCACAACCTGCAGGTTTTTGTGCTGCAGCGTATTCCTCCAAATAGATTTTCCTTGAGAGTCGCCGGTGAATTGATAATTCAGTGTGAGGTTGACAGCTGTGTGGCTGGGGAGAGACTAGGAGGGAGGCTAGCTGCCACAGGGCTGTGAGGGAGGCAATGGGAGACAGAGTAGCCTCATAGATTTTCTCCAGCCACACCACGCAGCTGTCAACCTCACCCCTGAATTATCAATCAATCCACTGCTGTTTTTCTTCAAAATATATAGCACAGTGGTGGTGTGTAAATCACGGTGGAAGAAGGAGCACCTGGAGGGAGAGAGGGAGAGAAGGGGAGTGGGAGAGAGAGAGGGAGAGAAGGGGAGAGGGAGGGAGAGAGGAAGAGTGGGAGAGAGGGAGAGGGATGGGGAGAGGGAGGGAGAGCGGGAGAGGGGTGGATAAGGAAGGGAGAGAGGGAGAGAGAGGGACCAGCTGAAACACCTGCACACACACAGGCCAGAGCGAGGGGACCCACACACAACCAATATGGAAAGAGAATTAGACTGGTTGGAGAGATTCTTGGTCTCTCAGATTGAGAGAGGGGGAGGGGTCAAGGGAAATGGGGAGATAGTGAAGTGGGTCTGACGGCTCCACAAACTACCCCTCAGTACGCTGTTGGGTTTTCCAAATAATTTGCAAACCGAGGGGGAGAGGAAAGATTGTTAGTGATTGTGGTAGATAGATGTGAGGAGGAGAATATATTGGTATGGATTGATCTGGCCTTCAGTGTCAGATCTGTAAACATTGTGCTGATGAGAAGAAGCACAGGGTCAGGGTAATCAAATATCAATGGAAGGTGCAAGAGTCCAGGAGATGGTAGGCTCAGTTCTTGTTCTCACCAGAGAGAATGAGAGCTGAACCAGAGGTCATGTAGAACTGGAGGAGATGTGCATGAGTGGATTTGAGTCCAATAGTGGAAAATGTGTGGGCAATGCTGTGTTCGAGTGGACAGTGTTTTCTCAGAGTGGACAGTGCTGTTTTCGAGTGGACAGTGTTTTCTCAGCGTGGACAGTGCTGTGTCAGAGTGGACAGGGCTGTGGCAAAGTGGACAGTGCTGTGGCAGAATGGACAGTGCTGTGGCTGAGTGGTCAGTGTTTTCTCAGAGTGGACAGTGTTTTCTCAGAGTGGACAGTGCTGCATTCGAGTGGACAGTGTTTCCTCAGAGTGGACACTGCTGTGGCAGAGAGGACAGTGTTTTTTCAGAGTGGACAGTGTTTTTTCAGCGTGGACAGTGTTTTCTCAGAGTGGACAGTGTTTTCTCAGAGTGGACAGTGTTTTCTCAGAGTGGACAGTGCTGTGTCAGAGTGGAAAGTGTTTTCTCAGAGTGGAGAGTGTTTTCTCAGAGTGGACAGTGTTTTCTCAGAGTGGACAGTGCTGTGGCAGAGTGGACAGTGCTGTGTCAGAGTGGACAGTGTTTTCTCAGAGTGGACAGTGTTTTCTCAGAATGGACAGTGCTATGGCAAATTGGACAGTGCTGTGGCAGAGTGGACAGTGCTGTGGCAGAGTGGACAGTGCTGTGGCAGAGTGGACAGTGTTTTCTCAAAGTGGACAGTGTTTTCTCAGAATGGACAGTGTTTTCTCAGAGTGGACAGTGTTTTCTCAGAATGGACAGTGCTGTGGCAGAGTGGACAGTGTTTTCTCAGAGTGGACAGTGTTTTCTCAGAGTGGACAGTGCTGTGTCAGAGTGGACAGTGTTTTCTCAGAGTGGACAGGGTTTTCTCAGAATGGACAGTGCTGTGGCAGAGTGGACAGTGTTTTCTCAGAGTGGACAGTGCTGTGTCAGAGAGGACCGTGTTTTCTCAGAATGGACAGTGTTTTCTCAGAGTGGACAGGGTTTTCTCAGAATGGACAGTGCTGTGGCAGAGTGGACAGTGTTTTTTCAGAATCGACAGTGCTGTGGCAAAGTGGACAGTGCTGTGGCAGAGTGGACAGTGCTGTGGCAGAGTGGACAGTGCTGTGTCAGAGTGGACAGTGTTTTCTCAGAGTGGACAGTGTTTTTTAAGAGTGGACAGTGCTGTGTTCGAGTTTCCTCAGAGTGGACGGTGTTTTCTCAGAGTGGACAGTGCTGTAGCAGAGTGGACAGTGTTTTCTCAGAGTGGACAGTGTTTTCTCAGAGTGGATGGTGTTTTCTCAGAATGGACAGTGCTGTGTTCGAGTGGACAGTGTTTTCTCAGAGTGGACAGTGTTTTCTCAGAGTGGACAGTGCTGTGTCAGAGTGGACAGTGTTTTTTAAGAGTGGACAGTGCTGTGGCAGAGTGGACTGTACTTTTTCAGAGTGGACAATGTTTTCTCAGAGTGGACAGTATTTTCTCAGATTGGACAGTGTTTTCTCAGAGTGGACAGTGCTGTGGCAGAGTGGACAGTGTTTTCTCAGAGTGGACGGTGTTTTCTCAGAGTGGACGGTGTTTTCTCAGAGTGGACAGTGTTTTCTCAGAGTGGACGGTGTTTTCTCAGAATGGACAGTGCTGTGTTCGAGTGGACAGTGTTTTCTCAGAGTGGACAGTGTTTTCTCAGAGTGGACAGTGCTGTGTTCGAGGGGACAGTGTTTTCTCAGAGTGGACAGTGCTGTGTCAGAGTGGACAGTGTTTTCTCAGAGTGGACAGTGTTTTGTCAGCGTGGACAGTGCTGTGTCAGAGTGGACAGTGTTGTGGCAGAGCGGCCAGTGCTGTGGCAGAGTGGACAGTGTTTTTTCAGAGTGGACAGTGTTTTTTCAGAGTGGACAGTGTTTTCTCAGAGTGGAAAGTGTTTTCTCAGAGTGGACAGTGCTGTGTCAGAGTGGACAGTGCTGTGTCAGAGTGGACAGTGCTGTGGCAGAGTGGACAGTGTTTTCTCAAAGTGGACAGCGTTTTCTCAGAGGGGACAGTGTTTTCTCAGAGTGGACAGTGTTTTCTCAGAGTGGACAGTGCTGTGTCAGAGTGGACGGTGCTAAGTCATAGTGGACAGTGTTTTCTAAGAGTGAACAGTGTTTTCTCAGAGTGGACAGTGTTTTCTCAGAGTGGACAGTGTTTTTTAAGTGGACAGTGCTGTGTCATAGTGGACAGTGCTGTGGCAGAGTGGACAGTGTTTTCTCAGAGTGGACAGTGCTGTGTCAGAGAGGACCGTGTTTTCTCAGAGTGGACAGTGTTTTTTCAGAATGGACAGTGCTGTGGCAAAGTGGACAGTGCTGTGGCAGAGTGGACAGTGCTGTGGCAGAGTGGACAGTGCTGTGTCAGAGTGGACAGTGTTTTCTCAGAGTGGACAGTGTTTTTTAAGAGTGGACAGTGCTGTGTTCGAGTTTTCTCAGAGTGGACAGTGTTTTCTCAGAGTGGACAGTGCTGTAGCAGAGTGGACAGTGTTTTCTCAGAGTGGACAGTGTTTTCTCAGAGTGGACGCTGTTTTCTCAGAATGGACAGTGCTGTGTTCGAGTGGACAGTGTTTTCTCAGAGTGGACAGTGTTTTCTCAGAGTGGAGAGTGCTGTGGCAGAGTGGACAGTGTTTTCTCAGAGTGGACAGTGTTTTTTAAGAGTGGACAGTGCTGTGGCAGAGTGGACTGTACTTTTTCAGAGTGGACAATGTTTTCTCAGAGTGGACAGTATTTTCTCAGATTGGACAGTGTTTTCTCAGAGTGGACAGTGCTGTGTCATAGTGGACAGTGCTGAGGCAGAGTGGACAGTGTTTTCTCAGAGTGAACATTGTTTTCTCAGAGTGGACAGTGTTTTCTCAGAGTGGACAGTGCTCTGTCAGAGTGAACAGTGTTTTCTAAGAGTGGACAGTGTTTTGTCAGAGTGGACAGTGTTTTCTCAGAGTGGACAGTGTTTTCTCAGAGTGGACAGTGTTTACTTAGAGTGGACAGTGCTGTATCAGAGTGGACAGTGTTTTCTCAGAGTGGACAGTGCTGTGTCAGAGTGGACAGTGCTGAGGCAGAGTGGACAGTGTTTTTTCAGAGTGGACAGTGTTTTCTCAGAGTTGACAGTGTTTTTAAAGTGGACAGTGCTCTGTCAGATTGGACAGTGTTTTCTAAGAGTGGACAGTGTTTTGTCAGAGTGGACAGTGTTTTCTCAGAGTGGACAGTGCTGTGATCGAGTGGACAGTGTTTTCTCAGAGTGGACAGTGTTTTCTCAGAGTGGACAGTGCTGTGTCAGAGTGGACAGTGCTGAGGCAGAGTGGACAGTGTTTTCTCAGAGTGGACAGTGTTTTCTCAGAGTTGACAGTGTTTTTAAAGTGGACAGTGCTCTGTCACTTTGGACAGTGTTTTCTAAGAGTGGACAGTGTTTTGTCAGAGTGGACAGTGTTTTCTCAGAGTGGACAGTGTTTTCTCAGAGTGGACAGTGTTTTCTCAGAGTGGACAGTGCTGTGATCGAGTGGACAGTGTTTTCTCAGAGTGGACAGTGTTTTCTCAGAGTGGACAGTGCTGTGGCAGAGTGGACAGTGTTTTCTCAGAGTGGACAGTGCTGTGGCAGAGTGGACAGTGTTTTCTCAGAGTGGACAGTGTTTTCTCAGAATGGACAGTGTTGTGTTCGAGTGGACAGTTTTATCTCAGAGTTGACAGTGTTTTCTCAGAGTGGACAGTGCTGTGTCAGAGTGGACAGTGTTTTCTCAGAGTGGACAGTGTTTTGTCAGCGTGGACAGTGCTGTGTCAGAGTGGACAGTGTTGTGGCAGAGCGGCCAGTGCTGTGGCAGAGTGGACAGTGTTTTTTCAGAGTGGACAGTGTCTTTTCAGAGTGGACAGTGTTTTCTCAGAGTGGAAAGTGTTTTCTCAGAGTGGACAGTGCTGTGTCAGAGTGGACAGTGCTGTGTCAGAGTGGACAGTGCTGTGGCAGAGTGGACAGTGTTTTCTCAAAGTGGACAGTGTTTTCTCAGAGGGGACAGTGTTTTCTCAGAGTTGACAGTGTTTTCTCAGAGTGGACAGTGCTGTGTCAGAGTGGACGGTGCTAAGTCATAGTGGACAGTGTTTTCTAAGAGTGAACAGTGTTTTCTCAGAGTGGACAGTGTTTTCTAAGAGTGGACAGTGTTTTGTCAGAGTGGACAGTGTTTTCTCAGAGTGGACAGTGCTGTGATCGAGTGGACAGTGTTTTCTCAGAGTGGACAGTGTTTTCTCAGAGTGGACAGTGCTGTGTCAGAGTGGACAGTGCTGAGGCAGAGTGGACAGTGTTTTCTCAGAGTGGACAGTGTTTTCTCAGAGTTGACAGTGTTTTTAAAGTGGACAGTGCTCTGTCACTTTGGACAGTGTTTTCTAAGAGTGGACAGTGTTTTGTCAGAGTGGACAGTGTTTTCTCAGAGTGGACAGTGTTTTCTCAGAGTGGACAGTGTTTTCTCAGAGTGGACAGTGCTGTGATCGAGTGGACAGTGTTTTCTCAGAGTGGACAGTGTTTTCTCAGAGTGGACAGTGCTGTGGCAGAGTGGACAGTGTTTTCTCAGAGTGGACAGTGCTGTGGCAGAGTGGACAGTGTTTTCTCAGAGTGGACAGTGTTTTCTCAGAATGGACAGTGTTGTGTTCGAGTGGACAGTTTTATCTCAGAGTTGACAGTGTTTTCTCAGAGTGGACAGTGCTGTGTCAGAGTGGACAGTGTTTTCTCAGAGTGGACAGTGTTTTGTCAGCGTGGACAGTGCTGTGTCAGAGTGGACAGTGTTGTGGCAGAGCGGCCAGTGCTGTGGCAGAGTGGACAGTGTTTTTTCAGAGTGGACAGTGTCTTTTCAGAGTGGACAGTGTTTTCTCAGAGTGGAAAGTGTTTTCTCAGAGTGGACAGTGCTGTGTCAGAGTGGACAGTGCTGTGTCAGAGTGGACAGTGCTGTGGCAGAGTGGACAGTGTTTTCTCAAAGTGGACAGTGTTTTCTCAGAGGGGACAGTGTTTTCTCAGAGTTGACAGTGTTTTCTCAGAGTGGACAGTGCTGTGTCAGAGTGGACGGTGCTAAGTCATAGTGGACAGTGTTTTCTAAGAGTGAACAGTGTTTTCTCAGAGTGGACAGTGTTTTCTCAGAGTGGACAGTGTTTTTAAAGTGGACAGTGCTGTGTCATAGTGGACAGTGCTGTGTCATAGTGGACAGTGCTGTGGCAGAGTGGACAGTGCTGTGTCAGAGAGGACCGTGTTTTCTCAGAGTGGACAGTGTTTTTTCAGAATGGACAGTGCTGTGGCAAAGTGGACAGTGCTGTGGCAGAGTGGACAGTGCTGTGTCAGAGTGGACAGTGTTTTCTCAGAGTGGACAGTGTTTTTTAAGAGTGGACAGTGCTGTGTTCGAGTTTTCTCAGAGTGGACGGTGTTTCCTCAGAGTGGACAGTGCTGTAGCAGAGTGGACAGTGTTTTCTCAGAGTGGACAGTGTTTTCTCAGAGTGGACAGTGTTTTCTCAGAGTGGACAGTGCTGTGTCAGAGTGGAATTTATTTTCTCAGAGTGGACAGTGTTTTCTCAGAGTGGACAGTGCTGTGGCAGAGTGGACAGTGCTGTGTCAGAGTGGACAGTGTTTTCTCAGAGTGGACAGTGTTTTCTCAGAATGGACAGTGCTATGGCAAATTGGACAGTGCTGTGGCAGAGTGGACAGTGCTGTGGCAGAGTGGACAGTGCTGTGGCAGAGTGGACAGTGTTTTCTCAAAGTGGACAGTGTTTTCTCAGAATGGACAGTGTTTTCTCAGAGTGGACAGTGTTTTCTCAGAATGGACAGTGCTGTGGCAGAGTGGACAGTGTTTTCTCAGAGTGGACAGTGTTTTCTCAGAGTGGACAGTGCTGTGTCAGAGTGGACAGTGTTTTCTCAGAGTGGACAGGGTTTTCTCAGAATGGACAGTGCTGTGGCAGAGTGGACAGTGTTTTCTCAGAGTGGACAGTGCTGTGTCAGAGAGGACCGTGTTTTCTCAGAGTGGACAGTGTTTTCTCAGAATGGACAGTGTTTTCTCAGAGTGGACAGGGTTTTCTCAGAATGGACAGTGCTGTGGCAGAGTGGACAGTGTTTTTTCAGAATCGACAGTGCTGTGGCAAAGTGGACAGTGCTGTGGCAGAGTGGACAGTGCTGTGGCAGAGTGGACAGTGCTGTGTCAGAGTGGACAGTGTTTTCTCAGAGTGGACAGTGTTTTTTAAGAGTGGACAGTGCTGTGTTCGAGTTTCCTCAGAGTGGACGGTGTTTTCTCAGAGTGGACAGTGCTGTAGCAGAGTGGACAGTGTTTTCTCAGAGTGGACAGTGTTTTCTCAGAGTGGATGGTGTTTTCTCAGAATGGACAGTGCTGTAATCGAGTGGACAGTGTTTTCTCAGAGTGGACAGTGTTTTCTCAGAGTGGAGAGTGCTGTGGCAGAGTGGACAGTGTTTTCTCAGAGTGGACAGTGTTTTTTAAGAGTCGACAGTGCTGTGGCAGAGTGGACTGTACTTTTTCAGAGTGGACAATGTTTTCTCAGAGTGGACAGTATTTTCTCAGATTGGACAGTGTTTTCTCAGAGTGGACAGTGCTGTGGCAGAGTGGACAGTGTTTTCTCAGAGTGGACGGTGTTTTCTCAGAGTGGACGGTGTTTTCTCAGAGTGGACAGTGTTTTCTCAGAGTGGACGGTGTTTTCTCAGAATGGACAGTGCTGTGTTCGAGTGGACAGTGTTTTGTCAGAGTGGACAGTGTTTTCTCAGAGTGGACAGTGCTGTGTTCGAGGGGACAGTGTTTTCTCAGAGTGGACAGTGCTGTGTCAGAGTGGACAGTGTTTTCTCAGAGTGGACAGTGTTTTGTCAGCGTGGACAGTGCTGTGTCAGAGTGGACAGTGTTGTGGCAGAGCGGCCAGTGCTGTGGCAGAGTGGACAGTGTTTTTTCAGAGTGGACAGTGTTTTTTCAGAGTGGACAGTGTTTTCTCAGAGTGGAAAGTGTTTTCTCAGAGTGGACAGTGCTGTGTCAGAGTGGACAGTGCTGTGTCAGAGTGGACAGTGCTGTGGCAGAGTGGACAGTGTTTTCTCAAAGTGGACAGCGTTTTCTCAGAGGGGACAGTGTTTTCTCAGAGTGGACAGTGTTTTCTCAGAGTGGACAGTGCTGTGTCAGAGTGGACGGTGCTAAGTCATAGTGGACAGTGTTTTCTAAGAGTGAACAGTGTTTTCTCAGAGTGGACAGTGTTTTCTCAGAGTGGACAGTGTTTTTAAAGTGGACAGTGCTGTGTCATAGTGGACAGTGCTGTGGCAGAGTGGACAGTGTTTTCTCAGAGTGGACAGTGCTGTGTCAGAGAGGACCGTGTTTTCTCAGAGTGGACAGTGTTTTTTCAGAGTGGACAGTGCTGTGGCAGAGTGGACAGTGCTGTGGCAGAGTGGACAGTGCTGTGTCAGAGTGGACAGTGTTTTCTCAGAGTGGACAGTGTTTTTTAAGAGTGGACAGTGCTGTGTTCGAGTTTTCTCAGATGGGACGGTGTTTTCTCAGAGTGGACAGTGCTGTAGCAGAGTGGACAGTGTTTTCTCAGAGTGGACAGTGTTTTCTCAGAGTGGACGCTGTTTTCTCAGAATGGACAGTGCTGTGTTCGAGTGGACAGTGTTTTCTCAGAGTGGACAGTGTTTTCTCAGAGTGGAGAGTGCTGTGGCAGAGTGGACAGTGTTTTCTCAGAGTGGACAGTGTTTTTTAAGAGTGGACAGTGCTGTGGCAGAGTGGACTGTACTTTTTCAGAGTGGACAATGTTTTCTCAGAGTGGACAGTATTTTCTCAGATTGGACAGTGTTTTCTCAGAGTGGACAGTGCTGTGTCATAGTGGACAGTGCTGAGGCAGAGTGGACAGTGTTTTCTCAGAGTGAACATTGTTTTCTCAGAGTGGACAGTGTTTTCTCAGAGTGGACAGTGCTCTGTCAGAGTGAACAGTGTTTTCTAAGAGTGGACAGTGTTTTGTCAGAGTGGACAGTGTTTTCTCAGAGTGGACAGTGTTTTCTCAGAGTGGACAGTGTTTACTTAGAGTGGACAGTGCTGTATCAGAGTGGACAGTGTTTTCTCAGAGTGGACAGTGCTGTGTCAGAGTGGACAGTGCTGAGGCAGAGTGGACAGTGTTTTCTCAGAGTGGACAGTGTTTTCTCAGAGTGGACAGTGCTGTGATCGAGTGGACAGTGTTTTCTCAGAGTGGACAGTGTTTTCTCAGAGTGGACAGTGCTGTGTCAGAGTGGACAGTGCTGAGGCAGAGTGGACAGTGTTTTCTCAGAGTGGACAGTGTTTTCTCAGAGTTGACAGTGTTTTTAAAGTGGACAGTGCTCTGTCACTTTGGACAGTGTTTTCTAAGAGTGGACAGTGTTTTGTCAGAGTGGACAGTGTTTTCTCAGAGTGGACAGTGTTTTCTCAGAGTGGACAGTGTTTTCTCAGAGTGGACAGTGCTGTGATCGAGTGGACAGTGTTTTCTCAGAGTGGACAGTGTTTTCTCAGAGTGGACAGTGCTGTGGCAGAGTGGACAGTGTTTTCTCAGAGTGGACAGTGCTGTGGCAGAGTGGACAGTGTTTTCTCAGAGTGGACAGTGTTTTCTCAGAATGGACAGTGTTGTGTTCGAGTGGACAGTTTTTTCTCAGAGTTGACAGTGTTTTCTCAGAGTGGACAGTGCTGTGTCAGAGTGGACAGTGTTTTCTCAGAGTGGACAGTGTTTTGTCAGCGTGGACAGTGCTGTGTCAGAGTGGACAGTGTTGTGGCAGAGCGGCCAGTGCTGTGGCAGAGTGGACAGTGTTTTTTCAGAGTGGACAGTGTTTTTTCAGAGTGGACAGTGTTTTCTCAGAGTGGAGAGTGCTGTGGCAGAGTGGACAGTGTTTTCTCAGAGTGGACAGTGTTTTTTAAGAGTCGACAGTGCTGTGGCAGAGTGGACTGTACTTTTTCAGAGTGGACAATGTTTTCTCAGAGTGGACAGTATTTTCTCAGATTGGACAGTGTTTTCTCAGAGTGGACAGTGCTGTGGCAGAGTGGACAGTGTTTTCTCAGAGTGGACGGTGTTTTCTCAGAGTGGACGGTGTTTTCTCAGAGTGGACAGTGTTTTCTCAGAGTGGACGGTGTTTTCTCAGAATGGACAGTGCTGTGTTCGAGTGGACAGTGTTTTGTCAGAGTGGACAGTGTTTTCTCAGAGTGGACAGTGCTGTGTTCGAGGGGACAGTGTTTTCTCAGAGTGGACAGTGCTGTGTCAGAGTGGACAGTGTTTTCTCAGAGTGGACAGTGTTTTGTCAGCGTGGACAGTGCTGTGTCAGAGTGGACAGTGTTGTGGCAGAGCGGCCAGTGCTGTGGCAGAGTGGACAGTGTTTTTTCAGAGTGGACAGTGTTTTTTCAGAGTGGACAGTGTTTTCTCAGAGTGGAAAGTGTTTTCTCAGAGTGGACAGTGCTGTGTCAGAGTGGACAGTGCTGTGTCAGAGTGGACAGTGCTGTGGCAGAGTGGACAGTGTTTTCTCAAAGTGGACAGCGTTTTCTCAGAGGGGACAGTGTTTTCTCAGAGTGGACAGTGTTTTCTCAGAGTGGACAGTGCTGTGTCAGAGTGGACGGTGCTAAGTCATAGTGGACAGTGTTTTCTAAGAGTGAACAGTGTTTTCTCAGAGTGGACAGTGTTTTCTCAGAGTGGACAGTGTTTTTAAAGTGGACAGTGCTGTGTCATAGTGGACAGTGCTGTGGCAGAGTGGACAGTGTTTTCTCAGAGTGGACAGTGCTGTGTCAGAGAGGACCGTGTTTTCTCAGAGTGGACAGTGTTTTTTCAGAGTGGACAGTGCTGTGGCAGAGTGGACAGTGCTGTGGCAGAGTGGACAGTGCTGTGTCAGAGTGGACAGTGTTTTCTCAGAGTGGACAGTGTTTTTTAAGAGTGGACAGTGCTGTGTTCGAGTTTTCTCAGATGGGACGGTGTTTTCTCAGAGTGGACAGTGCTGTAGCAGAGTGGACAGTGTTTTCTCAGAGTGGACAGTGTTTTCTCAGAGTGGACGCTGTTTTCTCAGAATGGACAGTGCTGTGTTCGAGTGGACAGTGTTTTCTCAGAGTGGACAGTGTTTTCTCAGAGTGGAGAGTGCTGTGGCAGAGTGGACAGTGTTTTCTCAGAGTGGACAGTGTTTTTTAAGAGTGGACAGTGCTGTGGCAGAGTGGACTGTACTTTTTCAGAGTGGACAATGTTTTCTCAGAGTGGACAGTATTTTCTCAGATTGGACAGTGTTTTCTCAGAGTGGACAGTGCTGTGTCATAGTGGACAGTGCTGAGGCAGAGTGGACAGTGTTTTCTCAGAGTGAACATTGTTTTCTCAGAGTGGACAGTGTTTTCTCAGAGTGGACAGTGCTCTGTCAGAGTGAACAGTGTTTTCTAAGAGTGGACAGTGTTTTGTCAGAGTGGACAGTGTTTTCTCAGAGTGGACAGTGTTTTCTCAGAGTGGACAGTGTTTACTTAGAGTGGACAGTGCTGTATCAGAGTGGACAGTGTTTTCTCAGAGTGGACAGTGCTGTGTCAGAGTGGACAGTGCTGAGGCAGAGTGGACAGTGTTTTCTCAGAGTGGACAGTGTTTTCTCAGAGTGGACAGTGCTGTGATCGAGTGGACAGTGTTTTCTCAGAGTGGACAGTGTTTTCTCAGAGTGGACAGTGCTGTGTCAGAGTGGACAGTGCTGAGGCAGAGTGGACAGTGTTTTCTCAGAGTGGACAGTGTTTTCTCAGAGTTGACAGTGTTTTTAAAGTGGACAGTGCTCTGTCACTTTGGACAGTGTTTTCTAAGAGTGGACAGTGTTTTGTCAGAGTGGACAGTGTTTTCTCAGAGTGGACAGTGTTTTCTCAGAGTGGACAGTGTTTTCTCAGAGTGGACAGTGCTGTGATCGAGTGGACAGTGTTTTCTCAGAGTGGACAGTGTTTTCTCAGAGTGGACAGTGCTGTGGCAGAGTGGACAGTGTTTTCTCAGAGTGGACAGTGCTGTGGCAGAGTGGACAGTGTTTTCTCAGAGTGGACAGTGTTTTCTCAGAATGGACAGTGTTGTGTTCGAGTGGACAGTTTTTTCTCAGAGTTGACAGTGTTTTCTCAGAGTGGACAGTGCTGTGTCAGAGTGGACAGTGTTTTCTCAGAGTGGACAGTGTTTTGTCAGCGTGGACAGTGCTGTGTCAGAGTGGACAGTGTTGTGGCAGAGCGGCCAGTGCTGTGGCAGAGTGGACAGTGTTTTTTCAGAGTGGACAGTGTTTTTTCAGAGTGGACAGTGTTTTCTCAGAGTGGAAAGTGTTTTCTCAGAGTGGACAGTGCTGTGTCAGAGTGGACAGTGCTGTGTCAGAGTGGACAGTGCTGTGGCAGAGTGGACAGTTTTTTCTCAAAGTGGACAGCGTTTTCTCAGAGGGGACAGTGTTTTCTCAGAGTGGACAGTGTTTTCTCAGAGTGGACAGTGCTGTGTCAGAGTGGACGGTGCTAAGTCATAGTGGACAGTGTTTTCTAAGAGTGAACAGTGTTTTCTCAGAGTGGACAGTGTTTTCTCAGAGTGGACAGTGTTTTTAAAGTGGACAGTGCTGTGTCATAGTGGACAGTGCTGTGGCAGAGTGGACAGTGTTTTCTCAGAGTGGACAGTGCTGTGTCAGAAAGGACCGTGTTTTCTCAGAGTGGACAGTGTTTTTTCAGAATGGACAGTGCTGTGGCAAAGTGGACAGTGCTGTGGCAGAGTGGACAGTGCTGTGGCAGAGTGGACAGTGCTGTGTCAGAGTGGACAGTGTTTTCTCAGAGTGGACAGTGTTTTTTAAGAGTGGACAGTGCTGTGTTCGAGTTTTCTCAGAGTGGACGGTGTTTTCTCAGAGTGGACAGTGCTGTAGCAGAGTGGACAGTGTTTTCTCAGAGTGGACAGTGTTTTCTCAGAGTGGACAGTGTTTTCTCAGAATGGACAGTGCTGTGTTCGAGTGGACAGTGTTTTCTCCGAGTGGACAGTGTTTTCTCAGAGTGGAGAGTGCTGTGGCAGAGTGGACAGTGTTTTCTCAGAGTGGACAGTGTTTTTTAAGAGTGGACAGTGCTGTGGCAGAGTGGACTGTACTTTTTCAGAGTGGACAATGTTTTCTCAGAGTGGACAGTATTTTCTCAGATTGGACAGTGTTTTCTCAGAGTGGACAGTGCTGTGTCATAGTGGACAGTGCTGAGGCAGAGTGGACAGTGTTTTCTCAGAGTGAACATTGTTTTCTCAGAGTGGACAGTGTTTTCTCAGAGTGGACAGTGCTCTGTCAGAGTGAACAGTGTTTTCTAAGAGTGGACAGTGTTTTGTCAGAGTGGACAGTGTTTTCTCAGAGTGGACAGTGTTTTCTCAGAGTGGACAGTGTTTACTTAGAGTGGACAGTGCTGTATCAGAGTGGACAGTGTTTTCTCAGAGTGGACAGTGCTGTGTCAGAGTGGACAGTGCTGAGGCAGAGTGGACAGTGTTTTCTCAGAGTGGACAGTGTTTTCTCAGAGTTGACAGTGTTTTTAAAGTGGACAGTGCTCTGTCAGATTGGACAGTGTTTTCTAAGAGTGGACAGTGTTTTGTCAGAGTGGACAGTGTTTTCTCAGAGTGGACAGTGCTGTGATCGAGTGGACAGTGTTTTCTCAGAGTGGACAGTGTTTTCTCAGAGTGGACAGTGCTGTGTCAGAGTGGACAGTGCTGAGGCAGAGTGGACAGTGCTGAGGCAGAGTGGACAGTGTTTTCTCAGAGTGGACAGTGTTTTCTCAGAGTTGACAGTGTTTTTAAAGTGGACAGTGCTCTGTCACTTTGGACAGTGTTTTCTAAGAGTGGACAGTGTTTTGTCAGAGTGGACAGTGTTTTCTCAGAGTGGACAGTGTTTTCTCAGAGTGGACAGTGTTTTCTCAGAGTGGACAGTGCTGTGATCGAGTGGACAGTGTTTTCTCAGAGTGGACAGTGTTTTCTCAGAGTGGACAGTGCTGTGGCAGAGTGGACAGTGTTTTCTCAGAGTGGACAGTGCTGTGGCAGAGTGGACAGTGTTTTCTCAGAGTGGACAGTGTTTTCTCAGAATGGACAGTGTTGTGTTCGAGTGGACAGTTTTTTCTCAGAGTTGACAGTGTTTTCTCAGAGTGGACAGTGTTTTGTCAGAGTGGACAGTGCTGAGGCAGAGTGGACAGTGTTTTCTCAGAGTGGACAGTCTTGTGTCATTGTGGAAAGTGACGTGTCTGAGTAAACAGTAATGTGTCGGAGTGGACAGTTGTGATGACCCTCCCACTTTGTCTGCCGAATTCTTTCTCTTTAATATTGTTTTCCTAGCATATAGCATGTCGGTGGGTGGAGGGTCTTCAGCGAAATGGGACACAGCTGGGTTCGGAGTGACTGGAGTGGAGAGAGGGACGCTAGCCGTATCTGGCTGACTGGAATGGAGAGAGGGACACTAGCTGTATCTGGCTGACTGGGATGGAGAGAGGGACGATAGCTGTATCTGGCTGACTGGAATGGAGAGAGGGATGCTAGCTGTAGCTGGCTGACTGGAGTGGAGAGATGAGATGCTAGCAGTAGCTGGCTGACTGGAGTGGAGAGAGGGATGCTAGCTGTAGCTGGCTGACTGGAGTGGAGAGAGGGATGCTAGCTGTATCTGGCTGACTGGGGTGGAGAGAGGGACGCTAGCTGTATCTGGCTGACTGAAATGGAGAGAGAGACACTAGCTGTATCTGGCTGACTGGGATGGAGAGAGGGACAATAGCTGTAGCTGGCTGACTGGAGTAGACAGATGAGATGCTAGCAGTAGCTGGCTGACTGGAATGGAGAAAAGGACGCTAGCTGTATCTGGCTGACTGGAGTGGAGAGAGGGATACTAGCTGTAGCTGATTGACTGGAATGGAGAAAAGGACGCTAGCTGTATCTGGCTGACTGGAGTGGAAAGAGGGACGCTAGCTGTAGCTGGTTGACTGGAGTGGAGAGAGGGACACTAGCTGTATCTGGCTGACTGGAATGGAAAGAGGGACGCTAACTGTAGCTGGTTGACTGGAATCGAGAGAGGGACGCTACCTGTATCTGGCTGACTGGAATGGAAAGAGGGACGCTAGCTGTAGCTGGTTGACTGGAATGGAGAGAGGGACGCTAGCTGTATCTGGCTGACTGGAATGGAAAGAGGGACGCTAGCTGTAGCTTGTTGACTGTAGTGGAGACAGGGACGCTAGCTGTATCTGGCTGACTGGGGTGGAGAGAGGGACGCTAGCTGTATCAGGCTGACTGGGGTGGAGAGAGGGACGCTAGCTGTTGCTGGCTGACTGGGGTGGAGAGAGGGAGGCTAGCTGTATCTGGCTGACTGGAGGGGAGAGAGGGATACTAGCTGTAGCTGATTGACTGGAGTGGAGAGAGGGACGCTAGCTGTAGCTGGTTGACTGGAGTTGAGAGAGGGACGCTAGCTGTTGCTGGCTGACTGGAATGGAAAGAGGGACACTAGCTGTATCTGGCTGACTTGGGTGGAGAGGGGGACACTAGTTGTATCTGGCTGACTGGAGTGGAGAGAGGGACGCTAGCTGTATCTGGCTGACTGGAGTGGAGAGAGGTATACAGCTGTAGCTGATTGACTGGAGTGGAGAGATGGACGCTAGCTGTAGCTGGTTGACTGGAGTGGAGAGAGGGATGCTAGCTGTATCTGGCTGACTGGAATGGAAAGAGGGACGCTAGCTGTATCTGGCTGACTGGAATGGAGAGAGGGATGCTAGCTGTAGCTGGTTGACTGTAGTGGAGAGATGAGATGCTAGCTGTATCTGGCTGACTGGAATGGAGAGAGGGATGCTAGCTGTAGCTGGTTGACTGTAGTGGAGAGAGGGACGCTAGCTGTATCTGGCTGACTGGAATGGAGAGAGGGACGCTAGCTGTAGCTGGTTGACTGGAGTTGAGAGAGGGACGCTAGCTGTTGCTGGCTGACTGGAATGGAAAGAGGGACACTAGCTGTATCTGGCTGACTGGGGTGGAGAGGGGGACGCTAGCTGTAGCTGGTTGACTGGAGTGGAGAGAGGGTCGCTAGCTGTATCTGTCTGACTGGAGTGGAGAGAGGGACGCTAGCCGTATATGGCTGACTGGAGTGGAGAGATGAGATGCTAGCTGTATCTGGCTGACTGGAGTGGAGAGAGGGACGCTAGCTGTATCTGGCTGACTGGAGTGGAAAGAGGGACACTAGCTGTAGCTGGTTGACTGGAGTGGAGAGAGGGACACTAGCTGTAGCTGGTTGACTGGAGTGGAGAGAGGGACGCTAGCTGTATCTGGCTGACTGGAATGGAGAGAGGAGATGCTAGCTGTACTTGGCTGACTGTAGTGGAGAGAGGGACGCTAGCTGTATCTGGCTGACTGGAATGGAGAGAGGAACGCTAGCTGTTGCTGGCTGACTGGAATGGAAAGAGGGACACTAGCTGTATCTGGCTGACTGGAGTGGAGAGATGAGATGCTAGCTGTATCTGGCTGACTGGAATGGAGAGAGGAATGCTAGCTGTTGCTGGCTGACTGGAGTGGAAAGAGGGACACTAGCTGTAGCTGGCTGACTGGAGTGGAGAGATGAGATGCTAGCTGTAGCTGGCTGACTGGAATGGAGAGAGGTAAGCTAGCTGTTTCTGGCTGACTGGTGTGGAGAGAGTGACACTAGTTGGAGCTGGCTTATTGGAGTGGAGAGAGGGACACTAGCTTTAGTTGGCTCACTGGAGTGGAGAGAGGAGATGCCACACACATAATATGATACTATAGTAGCTGAAGGGGTGCTGGGGCCTCGAAGGGACAGCAGTTAGACCCATTTCCAGCTGTATTGTTCCCTAATAGAGAGCCTTAAATTGTGTGGATATCTATGTGAGTGTGTGTATTTTCCCTCTGTGTATCGTCTTCTGTTTGTTTGTGTGTTACTGCATTGTCAACATTGGCGTTTGTGACTGCCTTGTAATAATAGCTGGCACCTGTAAAGTCACCTGTAAGGGTCACATGATGGGGTCACGTGATGGGGTCACATGATGTTGGAGTGTTCATAGGCCTGTATCTATTGAACACTGTGACAAACCATACATTTTTCAGCCTTAAAGGCATTTTGCAGGATGGATGGATGTCCTCTACAAAGAGAGGAATGTCAGCTGATATCTAGGCCAAATGTGGTAGGTAGTCTAATTGTACTCTTAGCACACTATGAGATACAGTATACAGCATATCTGTTCAGCAGCTATGTGTCTGTTCATGTTTTGATGTTTGTAAATTGGATTATGACATGTGTGGGAGTATGTTTTCATCTTTATTCACAGCTGCTGCTTGCGTAACTCTGTGTGTTTATACACACCTGTCTACAGCAAATGTTGTGTTTACAAATCATCTCTGTGTGTTGGCAAACACCTGTGTGTGTGTGTGTGTGTTTGTGTGTGTGTGTGTGTGTGTGTGTGTGTGTGTGTGTGTGTGTGTGTGTGTGTGTGCACATGCACGCACACATGTACACACATGGACGCACACAAACAGAAACAAAGCCAATTTGGAGACATAAACGTAAGCTGACTGCAGCCCTTTCCCCGTCATCTAGGTCTCTCTCAGGCCCTCTGATTTAGCACTGTCAACCTGAGTCAGCCAACCACCTTGTCCACTCATCTCCACCACCTGGCCACAACCCAGTGTTATCCCACTGCATGCATAGACATACTTATAGAAATTAGCAAATGGCAGGCCTTGTATTGTGCTGTAGAAAGAAAGGTACAGTGCCTTGCAAAAGTATTCAACCCCTTTGGCATTTTTCCTATTTTGTTGCATTACAACCTGTAATTTAAATAGATTTTTATTTGGATTTCATGTAATGGACATACACAGAATAGTCCAAATTGGTGAAGTCAAATGAAAAAGATAACTGGCTTCAAAGAGAAAAGAAAAAAATGGAAAGTGGTGCATGTATATGTATTCACCCCCTTTGCTATGAAGCCCCTAAATAAGATCTGGTTCAACCAATTACCTTCAGAAGTCACATAATTAGTTAAATATAGTCCACCTGTGTGCAATCTAAGTGTCACATGATCTGTCACATGTTCTCAGTATATATACACCTGTTCTGAAAGGCCCCAGAGTCTGCAACACCACAAAGCAAGGTGCACCACCAACCAAGCGGCACTATGAAGACCAAGGAGCTCTTCAAACAGATCAGTGACAAAGTTGTGGAGAAGTACAGATCAGGGTCGGGTTATAAAAAATATCAGAAACTTTGAACATCCCACGGGCACCATTAAATCCATTTTAATGGAGATTGGAGTATCTGTCCATAGGACAACTTTAAGCCGTACACTCCACAGAGCTGGACTTTACAGAAGAGGAGCCAGAAAAAAGCCATTGCTTAAAGACAAAATAAGCAAACACGTTTGGTGTTTGCTGAAAGGCATGTAGGAGACTCCCCAAACATATGGAAGAAGGTACTCTGGTCAGATGAGACTAAAATGTAGCTTTTTGTCCATCAAGGAAAACACTATGTCTGGCGCAAACCCAACACCTCTCATCACCTCGAGAACACCATCCTCACAGTGAAGCATGGTGGTGGCAGCATTTCATCGGCAGGGACTGGTAAACTGGTCAGAATTGAAGGAATGATGGATGGTGCTAAATACAGGGAAATTCTTGAAAGAAACATGTTTCAGTCATCCAGAGATTTGAGACTGGGACATAGGCTCTCCTTCCAGCAGGACAATGATCCTAAGCATACTGCTAAAGCATCACTCGACTGGTTTAAGGGGAAACATTTAAATGTCTTGGAATGGCCTAGTCAAAGCCCAGACCTCAATCCAATTGACAATCTGTGGTATGGCTTAAAGTTTGCTGTACACCAGTGGAACCCATCCAACTTGAAGGAGCTGGAACAGTTTTGCCTTGAAGAATGGGCAAAACTCCCAGTGGCTAGATGTGTCAAGCTTATAGAGACATACCCCAGTAGACTTGCAGCTGTAATTGCTGCAAAAGGTGGCTCTACAAAGTATTGACTTGCGGGGTGAATAGTTATGCACGCTCAAGTTTTCTGGGGTTTTTTGTCTTATTCCTTGTTTGTTTCAAAATAAAAAATATTTTGCATCTTCAAAGTGGTAGGCATGTTGTGTAAATCAAATGATACAAAACACATTTTAATTCCAGGTTGTAAAGCAACAAAATAGGAGAAATGCCAAGGGGGTGAATACTTTTGCAAGCCTCTGTACACATTTGTTGTAGATCATTTATAATTGGAATATCCCATCATGATTCATAGGCTTTCACAGTTGCATGATGCATGTATGTATGTATGTATCCTTATTCAGCCAGGTGAGTCACAGAACTCATTTTCTCTGTTTGTTTGACCTACTCCAGTTTCTTCTCCTCATAGGCTCACACATATTTAACAGCCAACCTTGAAACACCACAGGCTTTTGGGAGATGTGACAGGTAGCGTCTGTAGTTGTTGTGTAGCTCAGTTAGTGTGTTTCTTAGTGTCTGGTGGTTGTTGTGGTATTACAGCATGTTTGGCAGGCCGGGCCTCTCCTGTTTCCCTGGGCTGGCAGCCTGACAGGCTCCTGGAGCAGATGGTGAAGATAGAGAAAGAACATGGTCCTTTCCATGCCCTTGGACAAGACAGCTACACAGCTCACACACAGGGATGGCATCTTTGTGAACACTAGTGAAATCTGGAGCTCTGGCAAACATGAAACAAAGCCATGAGAGAATGTTTGTTTGGAGAAATTGTCTGCATTTGGCCTAGTGCTGTTGTACGTTTGTATTGTACGTTTGTATTGCATGTTTAAGTGCTGGTGTTGGCTTGTCAATTTATTGTTTAGCAGTTTGGGGGGATTTGTTTTTGAATTTACCGTTTTAATACTACAGTATTTGCCAATTCCCAATCTCATAGGCAATATTGTTATGAAGAGCAGGAAGTTAAAGAATTTTAGGCATATCATGTATCAAAAACCTGCGCTGTCAGGGAGCTTCCTGTGTAACATAAAGCCAATAAATGTTGCCTTAACAACCCTGTCCCATTGTGTCTGTACTGATTGACCCTGTGTTTGTTTGGATTGGCTCCTCATTGCAAAGCTCTTTTAACCTGTGACCTGTTACTGTGGACAAGAGAGGAGTTGTAAGCGTGGCTCTGCCCTCACTAAGCCCGTCTTCTCTTCCCAAGCCGATTTATTCTACAAGTAATTAACATGGGCCGCAACATGTGACCTGACCACAGCCAACTTTCCCCTGCACGTCCACTCCAGTGGAGGGGAGACAAAGCAACAACACGCAGGCTATTTCTGTCCAACTCAGATGGGTGGACACAGGAGTACTCAGATCTCTTTTGTGTCCACCTTTGCTTGCCCTGTCTGTGTATCTTCCAAGTATGTGTGTCTTTCTATTTGTGTCTTTAATGTTTGTCTGTGTGTCTGGTGTCTACCCTGTCTGTCTTGACTGTCACATGTTTATCCGTCTTTTCTGTTCTGTCTGTTCTTGAATATCTGATTGATTGGGAATCCCCGGGGCTGCATTGATGCACCACTATCTCCACATTTATGGATTGTGATATCTTCTATTGTGATGGAATAGCAGGTGTTCCTTTTCCTATTGTGAATGGCAGGTTTCAGTTTTTGTGGCTGTGTAATATTCTGTTTTTATGATGTTGAGTTGATTGAAACCATCACTCATGATAATCCACAGAAATAAAGTGAAGCTGGCTCAGAAGGGAAACCCTAGTGTGGTGGCATCAGCTTATCACATCAGCGGATATTGCACCAATTGGATTCAAACTCTACTTACGTGTAGTCTATTTAAGTTGTCCAGTTCTTCACATGGTTCCTCAACGCCGTATGTCACGCACACACGTGCTGGTGTCTCTTGCTGCCATTGCTGCTGTTGCTGCTGTAACTCGCTGTGCTTGCTGTTTCTGCTAGGAACTTTTTTTGTGAACGCTCGCTAGCTGTGTTTGAATCTCGCTCGCATCGTTCAATATGCTCATGTTGCAGTGTTTGGCTGCTGTGGGGATGTCATTGATTACGATTATCAATCATGTTGCTGCTCACTGTTGTCAGTCAGTAGCCAGCTACAAACTGGCTAGCTAGCTAAGTAGAATTGCTCTGGGAGTAGCCTATTCTCACAATGCTAGCTTTTGGGCAGAGTCTGTCAATGAACCTACATCCCATCAAGGAGAATTATCACATTTTAAGGTATGACCCAGGTGCAGACAGTGTTGGAGAGACGAAAGTTTGTTCTTTAAACAGGGGCAGGCAAACAACAGGTCAAGGCAGGCAGGGGTCAATAATCCAGAGAGGGTGTAAGGCATCGGAACAGCAGGTGGGTCAGGCAGAGGTCGATAATCCAGAGTAGAGGGGCAAAGGTGGTCAGAACCGGGAAATTAGAAAACAGGAGCAAGGAACAAGAGGGAGCAGGGAAATAAAACGCTGGTAGGTTCTACAAACTAAACGAACTGGCAACAGACAAACAGAGAACACAGATATAAATACACAGTGGATAATGGGGAAGATGGGTCGGCACCTGGAGGGGGGTGGAGACAAGTACAAAGACAGGTAAAACAGATCAGGGCGTGACAAGAATCATCCCTCATCCATACAAGTAGGAAGTAGCCTATGCTAGGCTAGCTTTACAGGCCTCTGCTTTGATATACAGTGAGTAGCAATGTTTTCTTGATGACATAAGCAAGTAGACAGTGTTTATCACGGTGATCTGGTAGTATTTTGGTCTCACGTGGCCGTTAATTTGGCAATCGATAGTAACTATCTATTATTATTCTTTGGAAGCTAGAAATGCATTCAATTTAACGTGCAGACTGGTCTGGATTGATGTGCTGGTATAGCTACACTTTTGCTACTTTTCTGTTCTGAGCAAACCAAAGTATCTGCTAGCTCATTAGTGGATACTGTTGCAATGAGTCACACTTATTAGCATAGATTTCACAGTATAATTTCAGTCAACATAGTTATATTTACTTCATCCTTATCTGCAGCAGTAGGTTTAGGCTGATTTATTAACCATGTTTCTATCATGTGTCATGCATTTTACATAGGTATCCCCTCCTTGTCGGTCCATCTTTGCGTTCTAGTAGTATTATTCTAGTGACAGCATAGTGACTGTACTCTTATCTATCATATGGTATTGTAATGATTTCTTAATTGTAGTCATTAGCTAATGTTATTAATTCATCTTCTGCTTGCATTTTCTTATCTTCATGCCTTACATGCTAGTTCTATCATGTGTTTTATGCTGCAACTGTGGTGAATGCTCTGACATTCAGGTGTTAGCTGATATTCTTTCCTTCATTATCTGAACACAGTATTGCATTATGGCATGGCGGCCGATATTCAAATCAAACTTGATTCGTCACATGCGCCGAATACAAGTGTAGACTTTACCGTGAAATGCTTACTTACAAGCCCTTAACCAACAGTGCAGTTCAAGAAGAGTTAAGAAAATATTTACCAAGTAGACTAAAGTAACACAATAAGAATAACAAGGATAAATACAGGGGGCACCGGTACCGAGTCAGGCTAGGTGATTTGTAGGTGGGGGTGAACTGACTATGCATAGATAATAAACAGCAAGTATCAGCAGTGTACAAAAGGGAGGTCAATGTCAATTGTCTGCACACATCGTATGGCATTGCTACTATTATTGCTATTGCCAAGAGCACATAGTGAGGTTGTAGTGACATAGAGGCCAACACTAGCCACCCCTTCCACAGCATCTGCTTGGAACATCACATCTGCTTGGCAGACAGATTCATTTTACCCAGGTGCAAAACAGGACTTTTTCGCAGATTCTTTACCCACAAGGCTTTTTAGCATGAACACCTAGTTTACATTCATTAATGATGTGCTGCTTTAGTGTCTGTTTGTTCTTCTGTGTTTTGTTGTGTATTGATTGTGGTGTGTTTATGAGCTGGTGCAATCAAATTTCCCCTTTGGGGGATTAATAAGTACTATCTTATTTTATTTACAAATGCATTATCTGGTTGTACTGTTATCTATAGCTGTCTTTTACATTAAGTGGCCACTTCTCCAGCTTCTCCCCAGCTAGTTATCTAATAGTGGTATCTAATACGCATCTTATACCATGATGCAGCTCACTCTGCTACAGTCATTTTAGCTGAGCGTGACTATTATCTACCAAAATCATGCTGGCCCACATGCTGTGGGCCGCAACAAGCACTGTTCAACAGTCAAGCAGTGTGATATCTTGTGCTACTCAGATGGTGTCAGTCTGTCACCGGCTCATCTTTCCATCAATAAGCATATATTGACAGAAGCAAATTTTTTAAAATTGATTACTACTGTTAACAATAACCCAAACCTTTTTTCCTCAGATTTCAAATTATCACACTTGGCCTTAGTGGAGAAGCTGATGCTGTATCGTGGTGTGATGACCAATCAAGACCTGCTATAGCTTCCAGCCACGATGGATTGGCTGGTGATACTAGCATTACCTAGCATTCTGTGGGCTTGCTAAACACCCACATTGTGATGAGCTGTTGGCGATCAAGTTTTCATTGGCTCTAATGGAAACGTTCTGTTTGAGAGCTTATTTTAGACAATCTTATATCCATTCTAGTAATCTATGGGGTCTATTAACATTTACCTTTTAGTCATTTAGCAGACGCTCTTATCTAGAGAAACTTACAGGAGCAATTAGGGTTAAGTGCCTTGCTCAAGGGCACATTGGGGATATGAACCATATGAACCTTTCGGTTACTGACCAACGCACTTAATCGCTAGACTACCTGACACACATTTCTTTACCATTGCCTTAGTTATTAGGTCATCTGTTCTTCTTTCATGCCTTACCGTGTCATTTTGGAGTCACTTTTATTGTAAAAAAAGGATAGAATATGTTTTTAAACACTTCTACATTAATGTGGATGCTACCATGATTACGGATAGTCCTGAATGAATCATGAATAATGAGCGAGAAAGTTACAGAGGCACACATATCATACCCCCCTAAAAAAATGCTAACATCCCCTGTTATTGTAATGGTGAGAGGTTCATTTAGATTGGGGATATGATATTTGTGAGTCCAACTTTCTCGCTGATTATTCATCATATCTCAATTTCTGTTTCATTATGGACACTTACATGTTAACTTTGCTTATACACTCAGCAATGAAATAATTAGCAATGGAACATTAGTCATCATCACTAGAACTAATACTGCCTTGTTCTCTCTTTCATGTAATGCTACCTGCATGCTGAGCACGGCCAGTACCTGGTGAACCTCTGGTCACATCAAATCACATTTTATTAGTCACATGCGACGAATACAACAGGTGTGGACTTTACAGTGAAATGCTTACTTACGATCCCCTAACCAACAGTGCAGTTTTAAATGGATGAGAATAAGAGGTAAAAGTAACAAGTAATTAAAGAGCAGCAGTTAGTTGAGGTAGTATGTAGGTAGAGTCAATTAAAGGGACTGTGCATAGATGACAACAGAGAGTGGCAGTGGTGTGGGGAGAGGGGAGAGGGGAGGGGGGGGGGCAATGCAAATAGTATGGGTAGCCATTTAACTAGATGTTCAGGAGTCTTGTGGCTTGGGGTAGAAGCTGTTTAGAAGCCTCTTGGACCTAGACTTGGCGCTCTAGTACCGCTTGCCATGTGGTAGCAGAGAAAACAGTCTATGACTAGGGTGGCGAGAGTCTGACAATTCTTAGGGCCTTCCTCTGACACCGCCTGGTATTGAGGTCCTGGTTGGCAGGAAGCCCCAGTGATGTACTGGAACGTTCGCACTACCCTCTGTAGTGCCTTGCAGTCGGAGGACGAGCAGTTGCCATACCAGGCAGTGATGCAACCAGTCAGGATGCTCTCGATGTTGCAGCTGTAGAACCTTTTGAGTATCGGAGGACACATGTCAAATCTTTTCAGTCTCCTGAGGGGGAATAGGTTTTGTCGTGCCCGCTTCACCACTGTCATGTACCATGCTAGCTTGTTGGTGATGTGGACACCAAGGAACTTGAAGCTCTGAACCTGCTCCACTGCAGCCCCATTGATGAGAATGGGGGTGTGCTTGGTCCTCTTTTTCCTGTAGTCCACAATCATCTCCTTTGCCTTGATCACATTGAGGGAGAGGTTGTTGTCCTGGCACCACACGGCCAGGTCTCTGACCTCGTCTCATTGTTGTCGGTGATCGGGCCTACCACTGTTGCGTCATCGGCAAATTTAATGATGGTGTTGGAGTCGTGCCTGGCCGTGCAGTCATGCGTGAAAAGGGAGTACAGGAGGGGGCTGAGCATGCACCCCTGAGGGGCCCCTGTTTTGAGGATCAGCGTGGCGGATGTGTTGTTACCTTCCCTTACCATCTGGGGGCGGCCCATCAGGAAGTCCAGGATCCAGTTGCAGAGGAAGGTGTTTAGTCCCAGGGTCCTTAGCTTATTGATGAGCTTTGAGGGCACTATGGTGATGTCGTGTCTTTGGCTATGCCGGATTAAGTGATATGACATGCTATTCTATAAAATAATGTATCCGTAATTAATATTACCTGATTGACCTAATCATGTAAATGTAATTAACTAGAGAGTCGGGCACCACAAAATAATATTTATAGAGCTGTTATCTTCCGAATAAACTCTTAAAGACCTAGTAATATTTTACATCAATAGCAGTCAATATTAATCGTCATCTTAATTCAGTCTCGTCTGAAAGTTGTAAATTCTTGGTTATCTGCACGAGCCCTGGCTAACAAGTTGAATCAGCAATACAAAATTGGGGTTTAATTATTTATTTACTAAATACCTAACCAATCACACAGAATTACACATACACATATTTAAATCATAACTTGATTACAAGTTACATAATAAAGGAAAACGTCACCTAGCGGCGGAACAGATATGACAGCTGGTTACACAAAAGAAAAGGGGATGGGTTTGAGTGAAAGAGCGGGAAGACTGAGGAACAAAGGGCGAAGCTGTGATATCGTAAATACAGTATCTTACGCATTCAAAATTACCGCCCTTTTGGAAAAGGAAAATGCAATAAATATTTACTCTGAGCTGCGCTTCGGTAGGTTGGTGGTAGATGAAAGGCCTTGTTGCCCAACCGAGTCCTTTGTCCTTTGAAGAATGTCTCTGCTGGTAAATTGAATACGTTGTAGTAACGCTGTTGTGTGGTAGACGGGATACTCTGTCTGTTCCTTCCAAACCCTCGTTTGCAGCGGCTGTTTCTAACTCAACAGCTATGAGGTATCACTTCTGTAGTGAATAAGAGTTCAAAGTTCGTACCATTTCGCAACCAAAGCTCACGCTGATGTTGGCTTCGTTCTGTAGTTATTATCTGAACCATTCTGACATTGGACCGTCGTCCTCACATTCTCGGAACAGGAGGTTATATTGTCGTCAAGGCTTTATTTAGGAAGGGAGAGGAGGGCGTGTTTGAAAAGTTTTATAGCCCATGTCCCTTCACAGGGGCGGGCCACTGATTGAGCAGAGCCCTAACCTTATGAAAACCCAAATCTCACATTTTAGAAGCTAAAATCACATTTCATCCCATCACGAATAATTTCATATTCAAACATTTAAATTGAACAACAATTCCATGTGAATCCGATAACTCTGATGTGTAGACTCCACTGTGGAGTTTATGTCATCTTATCATTGATGAGAATGTCTCAGATGACAACCGAACTGACATCATATTCATTAAGTACCACCGCATGTTCAATTGGTCGGATTAACAGAATATAGTTATTCTCCCCCCACCTTCTGATGTTCCCAGAATCTCTATGTTAACCAAGGGTTTTGCAAATGTAACTTCAGTAGGGAGAGAGAGGAAAAAGGGGGGAAGAGGTATTTATGACTGTCATAAACCTACCCCCAGGCCAACGTCATGACAGTGTTGAACGCTGAGCTGTAGTCAATGAATAGCATTCTCACATAGGTGTTCCTTTTGTCCAGGTGGGACCAGCCTTTCAAAGCACTTCATGGCTACAGACGTGAGTGCTACAGGTCGGTAGTCATTTAGGCAGGTTACATTAGTGTTCTTGGGCACAGGCACTCTTGTGGTCTGCTTGAAACATGTTGGTATTACAGAAAAGGGACAGGGAGAGGTTGAAAATGTCAGTGAAGACACTTGCTAGTTGGTCAGCGCATGCTCGCAGTACACGTCCTGGTAATTCGTCTGGGCCTGCGGCCTTGTGAATGTTGACCTGTCTAAAGGTCTTGCTCACATCAGGCTGTGGAGAGTGTGATCACACAGTCTTCTGGAACAGCTGGTGCTCTCATGCATGTTTCAGTGTTATTTGCCTCGAAGCGAACATAGAAGTAGTTTGTGTAGGCTCGTGTCACTGGGCAGCTCTCGGCTGTGCTTCTCTTTGTAGTCTGTAATGGTTTGCAGGCCCTGCCACATCCGACGAGCGACAGATCCGGGTATAGTACGGCTCGATCTTAGTCCAATTGACGCTTTGCATGTATGATGGTTTGTCGGAGAGCGTAACGGGATTTCTTATAAGCTTCCGGATTAGAGTCCCGCTCCTTGAAAGCGGCAGCTCATAGCCTTTAGCTCAGTGCGGATGTTGCCTGTAATCCATGGCTTCTGGTTGGGGTACAGACTGAAATATTACTGTGGGAACGACGTCATCGATGCACTTATTGATTAAGCCAATGACAGATGTGGTGTACTCATCAATGCCATTGGAGGAATCCAGGAACATATTCCAGTCTGTGCTAGAAAAACAGTAGCTTAGCATCTGCTTCATCTGACCACTTTTTTATTGATCTAGTCACTGGTGCTTCCTGCTTTAATTTTTGCTTGTAAGCAGGAATCAGGAGAATGGAATTATGGTCAGATTTGCCAAATGGAGGGTGAGGGAGAGCTTTGTATGCGTCTCTGTGTGTGGAGTATACGTGGTCCAGAGTTATTTTCCCTCTGGTTGCACATTTAACATGCTGATAGAAATTTGGTAAAACTGATTTAAGTTTCCCTGCTTTAGTCCACGGCTCCTAGGAGCGCCGCCTCTGGGTGAGCATTTTCTTGTTTGTTTATGGTGGAATACAGTCCATTCAATGCTATGTTAGTGCCAGCCTCTGACTGTGGTGGTATGTAAACAGCAACAAAGAATACAGATGAAAACTCTCTTGGTAGGTAGTGTGGTCTATAGCTTATCATGAGAAAATCTACCTCTGGCGAGCAATAGCTTGTGCACCATCTGTTGTTTTAAAAAATACATTGACCGCCGCCCCTCGTCTTACCAGACGCCGTTGTTCTATCCTGCCTTTGCGTTGTATAACCAGGCAGCTGTTTGTTGATGTTGTCGTTGTTCAGCCACAACTCCGTGAAGCATAAGACGTTACAGTTTTTAATGTCCCGTTGGTAGTTTAACTTCTTTCTTTTATTTGGCGCGTTTGATTCAGAAATCCCCTGTTCCAACTTGCCCAATATGCCTACAAAGTAATCTAATCCAACCTCAGGTACCCTAATATGTAAATAATCAATCAAATTTAAGATGGAATATACTGTGTTCAATAATGGAGAAAAAGAACAAGGAGCGCACTCTCATTCACGCATGCCAAAATACTAGAGTCCTTCTGAGGGATACTTCAAAAGAATGCGATTACTTCTTCATTTTTCAAAAAACAAGCATGAAACAATTTCTAAAGACTGTTGACATCTAGTGGAAGCCATAGGAACTGCAATCTGGGTCTTAATTATTGGACTTTCCCATAGAAAAGCATTGAAAAGTCCTATGACCTAAAAAATATTATTCCTGATTCCTGGATGGATTGTCCTCGGGGTTTCGCCTGCAAATCAGTTCTGTTATACTCACAGACATTATTTTAACAGTTTTAGAAACTTTAGAGTTTTTCTATCGAATATTACCATGCATATGCATATCCTAGCTTCTGGGCCTGAGGAACAGGCTGTTAACTTTGGGCACCTCAGTCATCCAAACTTCCGAATACTGCCCCCTAGCCTTAAAAAGTTAACCTTAAGCGTCACTCATCGATTTTATTGTCCAAAGATTGCACATTTCCTAGCAGAATTGAGGGAAGTGGGGGTTTATTTGATCACCTTCAACTTCTCTGCAGGCAACCTGCTCTCCTCTCTTTCTCCGCCTCCTCTTCACACGGATCACTGGGGTTGGGGCCTGTTCCCGAGCGAGCCTTATATCCTCCGCCTCGGGCTCGTCTGTCGTGAAAGAAGAAAAAGGATTCTGCTAGTCCGTGGTGAGTAATCGCAGTCCTGATGTCTAGAAGTTATTTTAAGTCTTAAGAGATGGTAGCGGCAACATTATGTACAAAAAGAGTAAAAAAATAAGTTACAAACAACGCAGATAAACGAACAAGAAACACAATCGGTTAGAGGCACGTAAAATGTCTGCCTTCTGCTCCGGCGCCATTTTAGAGCGCTGTTCAGCATTAATGACAAGATACTGGATCTCCTCACAGCTCTGGTTCCTTCATCCGCGTTGCAGGGTAGTTCTGAGCTATGGGCCATCCATTACTGTATTGGTGCTGCTACTGCTTCTCAAACGTTCACGGCTTCACCCTCAAGATTATGGGCCCATAATCCTCTGTTGCTTACAATGTTACACTCGATTGGAATTCTAAGAGTGTGGAGCCTATGTGAGTTCCTGCAGTAATTGCTAATATGATCATGATTGTGTCAGCCTCTTGGTCCATGTTGCATCTCTCTTCTGCATCGCAAGCTGATATAGCACTGTTTTCTGGCTATAGGTGGTTGACTGGCACCCGGCGGTTCATCTATTTTGCAGGTGGTTGGCTGGGCTCATAGGTAGAGTATTCTCATGACAGCTCATCATGCCTCAGTGAGGGCAACAGCAGGGCTTCACAACGGCAGGCAGGTTCATACTACTTCCGGTTGATTAATTAGATTGGTAGTATATTGTCCATGTACCAAGATGACTGCTCATCTTGCCTCATCGAGGATACCCAACGGTGTGTCATATGTGAAAGTCAAAAGGCTTTGTTAGCTCATGCTACACATAGTTAGCATTAACACATGTGTGGTAGGATGACCTTCGCTGGTCTATTGAGAGCTCTTAAACGGTGGTGTTGCCTTTCTGAAATAAAGCGAAGCCGGAACAGAAGGGACACGCGAGTGTGGTGTCATCAGCTGATCGCATCAGCGGATATTGCACCAACTGGAATCACACTCTACTTACAGTACATGCTGTCTATTTAAGTTGACCAGTTCTACACATGCTTCCTCAATGCCGGATGTTATATGCGCTGGTGTCTCTTCCTGCCTGTTACTAACTATGCTCGCTGTTCTGATATTCCACCCCCACTCTAGCCTCCACCTGTCTGGGTACTGTGTTTCTTCATTCATTTTATGTAGCATATCATGCTCACTGCCCATAGTTCTATTATCATCTTTATATGACGCTTTGCTCTGGAAGTGAATTACACTGAAGGTGCAGTGTACAATGAAGAATGACTACTATTGTCTGTATGCAACAACAGTTTCACCAAATGTGTCCATACCGGAATGACTGAATACCACTACATATGCTCTGGGAAAACTTTCACATTATCTCTCATTTTGTACTGTGTGTGTTGTTGTGTTTACGTGTGTTGGCAGTGGTTTAGTCAGAAGGTCTTAAAGTGTGTGTTTTGGAGAGACTAGAGGGGCTGAATATACAGGATGTCCATGTTGCGTTTTATTTTATGCCATTACTCAACGACTGTCCTGTGTATATATAGTTCACCGTAGCCTGTTTCTGCTTCTCTGTAAATATACATGTTGTTTACTTGCTAGCTAAACACTGGTATGGATTTGTTTAAGGTTGTGTCTAAGGTCGAGAGCTGTTTTAAGGCGGTTTAAACACATCGTCCTGGGCTGGCACTTTAAAGCGGCTTAACGTTTCCATCCACAACCTTGAATGATGTTCCTTTTCCATCTCACCCGTGACTCATGTGTTTATTCTCAGTGTCCAACAAACACATGCTGACATCATCAAAGTTGTTTTAGAAAATATGTGTGTCAAACATTTTTCCATTGCACAAAAGTTATACGCCCTCTCGCTCAGTCTGGCTGGTTTGTTTCTTTTTCAAAACAGGCCACTTTTCCCTAACCTCCTCAGAAATGGTGCTTGATGCTCACGTCTTCATCCACAAAGCTTTGCTCATGATAGACATGAATAATAATTGCAAATGGCTGTCCATCAAAAACATTTGTGTTCAAGTAGTGGTTTACAGTGTTTATTTCACTTAATCAATATGTTTTCCATGGCCCTTAAAAGCTACAGCACTGTGCCCCCCCCGCCTCTCTCTGATATTCATGGGATGCTGTAAATGTTTCCCTCTCAGACACACACAGTACAGCAGCAGTGCTGACAGAGTGCCGCCCAGGTCCACTGGTAAAAGTGCTGTAGATGGCTCCTGGGGGAGTGCAAAGCTCGACTGCTCTAATAACGTACATTCCACTTGAGACGCCACTGCAACATAATGAATGCTTGAGCTGAAAAGTGTGAGGGAGGGAGGGAGGGGGAGGGAGGGAGGGGGAGAGAGAGAGGGGGAGAGAGAGAGGGAGAGAGAGAGAGAGAGAGAGAGAGAGAGAGAGAGAGAGAGAGAGAGAGAGAGAGAGAGAGAGAGAGAGAGAGAGAGAGAGAGAGAGAGAGAGAGAGAGAGAGAGAGAGAGAGAGAGAGAGAGAGAGAGAGAGAGAGAGAGAGAGAGAGAGAGAGAGAGAGAGAGAGAGAGAGAGAGAGATATGAGAAGGGAACATTACGAGGAATGAGGGAAGAGCAAATCAAAGAGGGAGAAATGCCTCTAAAATGACATTGAAATAGTTTGACAACAGAGCCGGTCGGCCTATATGTTTTTCCGCAGTTGTAATTCCATCAAATATTGCATCAGCTGCACAGTGTGCTTATAACAGCAGGCCATACATTAAATGATGCTATGCTTGAATCTGGGAGGTTCATTTCAAGTTGTAAATTCCCATGTTAAAAGTACAGAGACCAAATCATCCTGATTCATCCTGTAATACCAAGATATTCATGTGTATTCATGTATTTACCACCCATGTCATGTCTCTCAAACATTTTTTTAATGGCATCCCAAATCTTCCCACACCTCTGTCATAAAACAGAGATAGAAATAAGGCTATTCCCCTTTCTCTTTATCCATATCCTGTGTGTGTGTGTGTGTGTGTGTGTGTGTGTGTGTGTGTGTGTGTGTGTGTGTGTGTGTGTGTGTGTGTGTGTGTGTGTGTGTGTGTGTGTGTGTGTGTGTGTGTGTGTGTGTGTGTGTGTGTGAGTGAGTCAGGGCTCTAGCAGCAGGGATTACTGTAGCAGCCTGCTTATTGCTACCGCCGGTCCAGAGGCCCAGCAGGACACAGGAAATGAGACAATCAGGTACGGAGCTGTAATGAGAAGTGACCATCCATGGTCATCAGGGTGGCGGCGTAGAAGACCAGCCAGCTGCAAGACCATGTTATTGTTGCTGTTGGGGAAGATGCCCACTGGGAGACAGAGACTGTCCAAAACATTGTCTGTCTGTCTTTGAGGATGGGATCACACACAGCGCAGCTCAGACTGTGATACCTCATTATATATCTCAGACTGTGATACCTCATTATATATCTCAGACTGTGAAATACATTTTATTGTAGCCATCCTTGATAATGTATTACAAGGATTATCTGCCCTAGACCGTGAGTATATTAAACATTTACTTGTTTACTTTAGTGTAGGCTTAATGAAGAATACAGTCTGCCTAAATCAGCATTTTTATCCCATCTCTGTACTCCTCCTCCTCCCTCACGTTGTACAGTACATTTGAAATTTGGCCCATACCTCAGGACATCCCAGGTGCCTTTGCCTGCCCTTTAGTTCCCTAGAGATATGGTTTGCCCTTGCCACACTCCTCTTCTCGCTATATCTCTCTCTTTATCTCCTGCTTTCTCACTCACTCCATCCACAGCAGAGCTATGTGCCTGTTCTCCAGGGAGGCAGACTAATGGTCCAACCTCTATCTCTCTAAGCACACCTCTGGCCTGTCCTTAACCCCGTGCTCACCACACTTCTATTTCCAGGCCCTCCATAATAATACACAATTTAATCCCTTCACTACACTTCCATAATTGTTCCTGTGACTGTTGCATTAAAAGTGTGTGTTCTATTCATTGTAACAAATTAACATATGGACAGAAGACTGGTAAGCTTTAACTCCTGTGGCTAATTTCCCAGATGAAACTGGACCTTGATCAAACATTATTTCTTTCGGGGAAGTAATCCAAACATGATTAGGAAAATCCTCAAATACGGGGGAAAGATGGAGTGAGGGGATGAGGTTTAATCAGGTTAGGTGGTAGAGGGAGGGGAAAGGGACACACATATGTCCATGTACGTGCACACACACACACACACAAAAACATGTGATCTGCTGATCACCTGTTTGATGTCACTGTGACTTTGTGTCCCTGTCCTGTGTCCTCCATTGTGACGTATGTGAAAGACGTCACCATTCTCTCCTACCTTCACATAACCTGTCCTTGTCAGTCAGCTGTCATTCAACCCCACTGTCATCATCCCCCGGGACAATAAAGGTGCACACTGTACCTATACACCTATTTCTCTGTGACCTTCTCAAAAACATCAACTGTTACATTGCAGAAAAATTGCAGTTTTCTTTTTAATTTGTCTGATGTGAATTATTTCATGGATATTAATTAAAGTAGTTCTTAAATCAAGAGAGGCTATGAAGTCACTGGGTCCCAGTAGAGACAACTCATTCTTGACCAACCAGGGAACGAACCAGACAAACGGAGAAAAGGCACCAATGGATGAAAATACAATAACCTAAAAAAAATATATAATTGACCTTATCTCTGTTTCCTGAGCAATGTCTTTGGGTGCTTTGTGATTTAATTTATGAGAGCTTTAACTCACTAGAAAACCTTTCAGGCTGTAGTCTGTTTATCAGTAGTAATACTCTAACCAGGTCGGAAAGGACACACTGAAAGTAACCTCCTGAACTCTCAGGGTCATGACCATTGACCTCAGTCCCTCCTCTAAACACCAGCCTGCAGTGTCTGTGATTATCCTAGCACTCCCTTCCCTTCCCGCAGAATGCCCCTGATCAACACTGCGTGGTCAGCAACACAGACACAGCCTGATCCTGAGCCCGGCCCAGTCCAGTCAGGACATGTACTAACTCTCCCTGGGCTAGGAAAGACAAAGAACAACAGTCTAATAGAAAGTGGAGTAGGCAGCAGCAGAGGTCCTTTAGGTAAGGGTCAGCTGTGTTGTTTCTCCCAGATGGCTATTGTCTATAGGGAGTCTGGATGGAACAGTACGATGGAACCAGCTCCAAGGCTGTCTGTGTGGAAGGAGTTAGAGTTGTTTATTTGTCTTGAAAGACTTTCATAGTTGTCATTCTCTCTCAGTTGGATTCTCTCCATCGACAGGTTGGTTGTTAAGCAACAAAACCTACACGTTCGCAACTATGGGCCAAAACAGACAGGGTTGGCTTAGATTGTTGACACCATGCAAACTATATTTAGTCTACGAATGTTTATTGAAAACATAAAAACATTTGCACAATGAGCACTTGTTGTCTCTCAAATACATCGTTACAGTTGTTGATTAGCTAGCTAGTGAATTTTAGCCATATTCACATTAACATGAAATCAGTCAAAACACCTCAAAACAAGACACTGTATTAACAACAAGATAAAACTAGCTGAAACAGGAAACCTACCATTCCCCACATGGAAGCTTCTTGTCATTGTTTCTAGCTATCTGACTGTTCAGAATCATAACAAAGCACGGCTTCGGGCTCCATCGATGTGCACACATCATTTTTGTGACGTTGTCAGCCAACCAACCCATCTATGGAGTGTTGTGTTTGTTGAGAGTCCATGTGATTTCAATTTTTTTTTACTCTGAACACTAAACTTGAAGTGGTGGCCATTAGATGTAATTGCTGCTGCCATAAGATTTTGCATATTGCCTGTCAAGACGACACGTCTTAACATTAAAGACAGTCAACCCACTAGTACATCTGTGTATATAGAAAATATTCATATTGAGCTTGAATTTCAAACACTGAGTTTGTTTCTTACTGTCACGAATGATGAGAGGGACGACTTGTCTCAGTGACTCTGATTTAGAGTCAACAGGGCCTACAGCTAGAGACACCAGATCTTCCGGCTCTACAATAAATGTAATGCAATATATACAAAAAACATAACCAACTTCCCCCTAACCCAGCCTTCAACACAAATCAACTCAAACACCCCTGTGTAGGACTTATGACTTTAGCATATAGCATTGTTACTGTACATCAGGGGATACATAGACTGCTCCTGGATTCTGAGCCAAGGCATACAGGCTGTTTCCTCTCCTCCTCCCCTCTCCTCTCTAATTCCCTCCCCTCCGATCCCCTCCTCTTCTCTCTCTTCCCCTCCCTCTTCCCCTCTCCTCCCCACTCTTCCCCTCTCCTCTCCCCTCTCCTCCCCTCCGCTCCCCTCCAATCCCCTCCTCCTCTCTCCTTTCCTTTCCTCCCCTGCGATCCCCTCCTCTCCTCCTCTCTCCTTTCATTTCCTATCCACCTGCCACAACAACCTGACAGACTCAGCAGGGCTGTCATGCGGCCGATCTGCCTGCCTGCGTGAGAGAGGGACAGAGAGAGAAGGAGAAAGGATGGAGACAGGAAGAGAGTGGAGGTAGCGAGGGAGGGAGGGAGGGAGGGAGGGAGGGAGGGAGGGAGGGAGGGAGGTGGAAAGATAAACGCCAGTTGAAGTCACCAATCCAACTGTGTTTCTGAGAAATGATCTGTAGTCAAGGAATACAGCTCAACTCAAATGCCCTTTTATTAGTTGAAGCGAGCCATAGCTTTTCCTGGAGCTGATGTGTTGACAAGCGCATAGTACCTTTTCATTGAAATCCAATTTTCTATTGTTTGGCTTTCAGTTGTAGTCACGTGACAGTTGTTCAGTCCTGCAGCATGTGTTCGAACCGGAATGCATTGTAATAATGCATCTGTTGCACCTCCCTTACAAAATATCACGTGTGAACAAATCACAAGAACATTTTCACATGTAAAAAAAAATATTACAAAATTATTACAATTATTGACACGTGCCATTTTCAATGTCAAAAGCACGTGTGCTTTTATAACTTGCGGAATTAGAACCCAGGTCTCCCACGGGAGCAATGTCTTGCCCATTCGACCAAGAGGGCAAACAATAATTTTGAGGTTGAAGTCAGGGCTACCTCATCATGTTACCATGAGCAACCATGACCGACTAATGTTCACAACACTTTCACATGTATATTTTCTCACTTTTAATGTCTAGTGCTGTCAAACAATAAAAAATGTTTTATCGAGTTCATCGCAGGATTTTCTGTGATTAATCACGATTAACCGGAAATCCATGATTTGCTCAAATTGAGCTGTAATTTATGTTGGATGTTTTCAGTGTATTTTGAACACTTTCAGACAACCGGCAAAAAAAATAGTGCACAAAATTACAAAAAGTTAACTTGAGTTGACCCATAATAGTTGTAAAAAAAAATTGTATTTGGCTTTACTGCTATAAGCGCATGCAAACACATTGAAAACCATATTCCCTACATGGAACAACAATATAATATAAGTGTCTGTCATATATCTTAGAGATATAAGAAATACCAGGAAACATTTATTTTAGTTTTTTTTACATTTATTTAACCCCTTATTTTTTGGCAGTTAACAGTCTCCGTAAATACTTCCCTAATGTTTTTAACTGGCACCTCGGGACCTTCAGACGAGTCTTGTGAGGCCTGTGGGCATCCTAGAGCAAAACAAATATGCATGTTTGTGAGAGTATCACCTCTGCACAGTGGGTGTGTGAGTAGCCCAAACTGTTCGGAAGATACAAACAGAAGTTGGCAGATCAGCTGTACAGACTTCAGACGAGTCCCAATGTCATAGTGCAAAACGGAGAACACCATCGTGCTTGTGAGAGTATTCGTTTTTAGGCCAAACCGTTTGGATGCTACAGAGTCTTCTTTTGTGAGAAGACCTATGTCTCATGGTCTGACAAACACCACTCTAGCTATGTCACCTTTCACCGCAGATGAGAAAGTGTGACATAGGCGGATGTGGAAAACGTACCCACTTGTCATACTTAAGTAAATGTAAAGATACCTTAACAGAAAATGGCTCAAGTAAAATTTTGTCACTCAATAAAATACTACTTGAGTAAAAGTCTAAAAGTATTAAAGGTTCATGTAATTGCAAAGTATGGATAGCCAGGGGCACACTCCAACACTCAGACATCATCTGTATTACTGTATTATTGACTGTATGTTTGTTTATTCCATGTGTAACTCTGTGTTGTTGTATGTGTCTCACTGCTTTGCTTTATCTTGGCCAGGTCACAGTTGTAAATAATAACTTGTTCTCAACTAGCCTACCTGGTTATATAACAACACAAACAACACTGGTAGCGCTGCTACCAGCCAGGTTCCTGAGGGGCTGGGAGGTTACCGTCGTGGTAGGCTGCCTAGTAGACAACCCATGGAATTGCTCCCGCAAAGTGTCCAGTGCTTGGTCGTGACGTTCGGAAGGCGGACTGGAACCCTTCCATCAAATCGCAAAGCAACTCCTCGTGCCTACCAATGGTGGCTCCTTGAGAGGAGATGGCGTAGCGGAGCTGGTCCAGCAGAGCTGGTCCAAGTCTGCTGGGTCAGTTATGGCCTGTTCGTACTAACACGTTTCAGGTAAGACATTGCTACTGCAACTAACACGTTTCAGGTAAGACCCAAATGCAGACCGTGTCAAAGTATCAATGTTAATTACAGCAACAGTGGCAGGCAAACGACAAGTCAAGGCAAGCAGGGGTCGGTAATCCAGAGTAGTGGGGCAAAGGTACAGGACGGCAGGCAGGCTCAGGGTCAGGGCGTGCAGAATGGTCAAAACCGGGAAACAGGAACAATAGAGAGACAGGAGCAGAGGGAAAACCCCTGGCAGGCTTGACGAAACAAAACGAACTGGCAACAGACAAACAGAGAACACAGGTATAAATACACAGGGGATAATGGGGAAGATGGTGGAGACAATCACAAAGACAGGTGAAACAGATCAGGGCGTGACAGCAATATGTGGGCGTGACTTTTCACATGTGAAGAGAATAACACTATTTCACGTAAATGTTTCTTAATGCAAAATTGATTTTCACATGTGAAACAATACATTTCACATGTGCAATTGCAATTCATATCCGATGTGAAAACATGTATGATGAACATGTGAAAAGGTAGTGTTAACATGTGAACTCAAAATGTAATACATCTGAAAATATTGTTTCATGTGAAATTTAAGCTCAACATGTGAAAACGGGTATTTCACATGTGAAAATGTGAATTTGAAGTATTTTTTCATTTGCAGGAGCTGTTCATTTCTACAACCATTTTGGCCACTTGTATGCTGGCCATTAGAGCCCTTCTTTTAAATGCTGCCCACAGTACTCCCAACACTATTGTACTAACTATCTCTAGAAAAACACTTCTGTCTGTGCAGCTGTTCCTCCAGCCTCCCAGGCAGGGCCCTGGCTGCTGTAGCCTCCCTCCCCTGCCGGGCCTCCCTGGGCTGGGTGCAGGGTAGTACAGCGAGGTGGTTGTGCTGCCTGGTGCAGTGGGCCGTGGTAGGGAATTGGAATGAAGAGATTATGATGAGCAGTTAGCGGCGGCCCAGAGGAGCGACCAGGCATTAACATGGACCTGACCAGACCAAATTAGGCCTCCAAATTGAGTTCCCCCCTTTCTCGTTCCCTGCCTCACCCAGCTCCCAAAGCCTTTAATGAGTCTGCCTGGTTCTCAGAGGGCCCCGCCTTGCACAGGGACAGACAGGAGGAATAAAGAGCTCAGGGAATCACACTGCCGAGATAACAGATACCGAGTGGGAGAGGGGAGAGGATGTGACCTGTGGTAAATGTCAAAGTCCAAGGTCAAAAGGTAAAGGTTAAAGGTCATAAGGGAATGCTTACTGCTCATGACACCACTCTAAGTTGCCATGCATGTGATCAAAAGGACAGCAGCAGGAGTCTCCTAGTAAACAGATAGCTTTAGTTTATAACCTGTGTTTGTGTGCATGCGTGCATGCATTTCCATATGTATGTGTAGTTTGTATGCTTGTGATGGTGAGTCTTAACATTGACAATAGTGTGTGTTATACTTGACTTGCTGTTCACTCTCAGGATTACCCATAATGACAAAATGTATCCCTGCCTTTTTCAGTCTGCTCTGAACCCCCAGTGTGCCCTACTGTAAGCCGATGATGTAACATTAACCCCCTGGCATGCAGACAGTATCAGCAGGGCTCCACTGTCCTATCTGTGACAGTGAGAGAGAGAGTAATTGAGTGTGTCTCTTTAGGATGTGAGAGTGTGGTTGCGTGTTCACTGGCTCGTATTTCCAGAGTTTTCTATAAGACGGGGATCAGCAGGGGGTCTGGCTCCATGTCAGTGATTCTATTGGATGACTCTCACACTCAGCTACACAACCACACAGCCAGCCAGGAGGCATTAGATTAAGACCCTGGATTAAACAGAACCAAATCCTGAGCCTCCCCTATCCTCCCCTCTCCACTACCACTGTGGAGTGACACAGTTATGTAATAGATTAAAAATGCTGTGCACAGACAAACGTGTGTGCGTGTATGCATGTGTGCGTAAGTGTATGTGTGCACGTGTGCATGTGTGAGCGTGCGTGTATGCATGTTGTGCACAAGCATGGAAGTGTGTGTGTGTGTGTGTGTGTGTGTGTGTGTGTGTGTGTGTGTGTGTGTGTGTGTGCACGTATGTACGTGCTAATGAGTTATAAAATGATTGCTAATACTTTCAATAGACAGGATATTTGGCTGCATGACTTTCTACTTGTTCCAGTATACACATTCTGAAATATAAAGCCATCCAATATTTCCTAAATTGTCTATGCATTTGTGATAAGCCTGCCTTAATCAGATTAGTGCAGTCAGAGCAAAGAATAAATTGAAATGGAGGTAGTAATGGAAAAATTCCAAGTAGAGGTACCGTACAACTAAGCAGCAGTGGATGAGGCATTGCAGGTGAAGGTTAAGAGAACATTATAGAGCATCTAGGATATGGACATGATTGAGCAACTGATCTGCCATTGGACAGATAAGGGACACGGTCCTTCCAGCCCTATGGTCCAAACTATCATCAGACATCAAAGAAAGAGGACCTTAGAGCTGGAACAGAATAAGGAAGCATGTGATTCTCTAGGGGAAACTGATACTTCCCAGCTATTCGGGGGATTCTCACATGCTCAAAGAGAAATTGGTTTTCAGTCCTGAGCCTTCGATTTCAAAGACGGTCTAGTTTCAGAAAACGAATGTTTTTCATTTATGTCCGCATTCTTATTAGCAGTAGGAGCAAAAACCAATGAATCACATTAAATGGGTAATGTGATTTATCACATAACAAAATATTGAATCGCAGTGAAAGATGAGAAGGAGGGGAAAGCAACTGGTTGGATGCTATTTTTAATACTGTTGTTGCCTTAATATACTGAATGCACATGCAAATAAAATAATGCTTGAACACATTGTTAGGTGCAGAAATTGTACAGAACAGTACAGTAGCCTACCACCCTCAACTGTTGATGGATGCTGGGACTCCTCCTGCAGGACTCCTCCTGCAGGACTCCTCCTGCAGGACTCCTCCACTTTGTAAACATGCCAATTCCCCTGCTAACATTCAGGACATGCAGACATGGGCCTGTCGTCATAGTTTTTGTACAGTCATTAATAAATCCCTAGACTACTGAGGCAGAAACAGAATCAAAAGCACAGCTTAGGATCTGACCTTGACAGTGGCTTGTGTTAATTGTTCTCTCTATGAGGACAATTGGTTTAGTGAGAAACAATTCCAGCTAAGTGGCTCTCCGTGAGGATGTGATACGGAGTCAGACTCCACTTCAGTCCGCCCACCAGCCACCTATTTGTATCCCATTAAAAACCTCTCTGCTCTGCCAGAGGCTCAGATAGAGAGAGACAGAGAGAATGAGGGGTGTGTTTGAAGTCAGCATGATGCCTGTATACTGTCACAAATGAGATCAGATACAATTCAACTTCTCTCCGTTGTATAAAGAATATTCACCGTTCCTCTTTTATTTGAAGTGAAGTTTGTGCAGAACAGTAGAAAGGCCATTATCAATGAGTGGCATTTTAACCCACCACATCCACCTTCCTCCTTAGCCCCCTCCATCTCTCCTCCCTCTCCCCTCCTCTGTTAGCCAGGGTTTATCTATTCCATCCTGACCATCTGATCCAAGTCAACAACACAGACCAGACAGACCCAGAGAAGTGCCTAACAAACTTAACCAATATCTTCTCATCCTCTCTCTCTTCCAGCCTCTGTCTGTCTGTTCTGCTCTAAGGGATGCCCTCTGCCCTGCTGAGCTACTTTTTGTGGATCTGTCATCTCTCCCACTCTTTCTCCCAGCTGTTTGACATGGATCTGATAGATGCACTTCCATCTTCGCTAGCCCTGCTCTGACCCACAGAGTCATCTTACCATAGCTGCCTGGCTGCACTACAAACACATGGCCCTGTTTGAGGCTCTTTGCTTTGGCTCAACTAAGCTGAGCACCTAGATCCCAGTCAGTGTCAGAAGGCTGAAGTCCACCGTCTGGTGCAGCTTTGCCCCTCTCAACCCAGGGATTACAGGAATGAAATGAGTATAAATAAGGGTCGTACAACCCACAGTCTTCAGCCAGAACCATATGGAAGAGTTCCATGCAGGAGTGGTATGGGAAACCCTGGCTAGTGTGAAAGGGCTCCATAACATCTGTTGGGCATGCAGGTTTTCCTCCAGATCCTCAGCCTTATTGGATGGGTTTTTATAGGGACTGCATTTTGTTAGGTCTACCTCACTGCTCTTTACGATGGGTTTTATAGGGACTGCATTTTGTTAGGTCTACCTCACTGCTCTTTACGTTGAGTTCTACCTCGCTTCACTACTCTATATACTATATCTCACAAATTATATTAGTTTAATCTGTTTTGATTTAATCCCTCCTGCTTTCTCTTGTCTCCTCCTTTCTTCTCTCTCTGTGTTCCCTCCTGACACGTTCCCACCTGAACCAGTAATCCACACGGCATGATCACACAAATCAGGCTGTTGCCTCTGATCTGATTCCAGCCAATCAAATCAAATCAAATTGTATTTGTCACATGCGCTGAATACAGGTATAGGTATAGACCTGAAAGTGAAATGCTTACTTACATGCCCTTAACCAACAATGACGTTTTAAGAAAATACCCCCAAATAAGTAAGAGATAAGAATAACATGATTAAAGAGCAGCAGTAAATAACAATAGCGAGACTATATGCAGGGGGTACCGGTACAGACTCAATGTGGGGGGCACCGGTTAGTCAAGGTAATTGAGGTAATTTGTACATGTAGGTAGAGTTATTAAAGTGACTATGCATAGATAATAACAGAGAGTAGCAGCAGTGTATAAAGGGGGGGGGGGGGGGGGGCAATGCAAATAGTCTGGGTAGCCATTTGATTAGCTGTTCAGGAGTCTTATGGCTTGGGGGTAGAAGCTGTTTAGAGGCCTCTTGGACCTAGACTTGGCGCTCCGGTACCGCTTGCCGTGCAGTAGCAGAGAGAACAGTCTATGACTAGGGTGTCTGAAGTCTTGGACAATTTTTAGGGCCTTCCTCTGACACCGCCTGGCATAGAGGTCCTGGATGGCAGGAAGCTTGGCCACGGTGATGTACTGGGCCGTACGCACTACCCTCTGTAGTGCCTTGCGGTCGGAGGCCGAGCAGTGATGCAACTCGTCAGGATGCTCTCGAAGGGTGCACCTGTAAAACCATTTGAGGATCTGAGAACCCATGCCAAATATTTTCAGTCTCGTGAGGGGGAATGGGTTTTACAATCCCCTTATCCACTCAACTCTTCAGCAGCTGATTCCATTTCCATCATCATCCATCACTATCATTCAGCTGTGTCATCCGGTGGGCATTAAACAAGTCAGGTCTGGGTAATACTGTGTTTTCTCTTTATCATATTTATGTTGCTAGTTACTGTATAATCCTTGGATATTGAATCTAGTATGACTCATAAATACTCTGTGGATCTGTCACGTCGGCATGAAGATTCGAGAGACAGGCGCAGGAATGCGTAATAGGGTTTTTAATTATACCCCAAATTACGGCGTGCCGTGTAAAGGCATGGGGACGAAGACCAAACAAACACGTAACAAAACACAGGGTTGAAACCCAAAGCGAAAGAGTGAGGTGTACCTTGAATAAATAACACACGCACAATGATAAACACATGGGAGGAGACCCGTAATCATCTGCGCAATCCACAAGGGCAAGAAAGCCCAAAACACACAGCACAGGTACTCACACGCACCAACGGACATTGTAACAATAATCGACAGCACCATGGGGAACAAAGGGCACATATATATACAAATACAATCAGGGGGAATAGGGGCCAGGTGTGCGCAATGAATGTTCCAGAGGGATCCGTGACAGGATCTTTGTGTCGCTGTTTTCTTTCCTTACTGAAGCGTCAGGTATCAGGGAGGGATGATGGACAGTGGAGTGGGATGTGGACAGTGGTGTGGGATGTGGACAGTGGTGTGGGGTGTGGACAGTGGTGTGGGATGTGGACAGTGGTGTGGGGTGTGGACAGTGGTGTGGGATGTGGACAGTGGTGTGGGGTGTGGACAGTGGTGTGGGATGTGGACAGTGGTGTGAGATGTGGACAGTGGTGTGGGATGTGGACAGTGGTGTGGGATGTGGACAGTGGTGTGGGATGTGGACAGTGGTGTGGGATGTGGACAGTGGAGGAAAGTACTTTAAGTCATTTTTTTTTGTGTATCTGTACTTTACTTTATTATTTCTATTTTTGACTCCTTTAACTTTTACTTCACTACATTCCTAAAGAAACTATTATACTTTTTACTCCATACATTTTCCCTGACAACCAAAAGTACTCGTTGCATTTTGAATGCTTAGCAGGACAGGAAAATTGTCAAATTCACATACTTATCAAGAGAACACGTGATCATCCCTACTGCCGCTGTCCTGGTGGACTCACTAAACACAAATGCATCTAAATAATGTCTGAGTGTTGGAGTGTGGCCCTGGCTATCCATACATTTTTAAACAAGAAAATGGTGCCATCTGCTTTGCTTAATTCAAGGAATTTTAAATGATTTATAATTTCTCCTTTACTTTTGATACGGTTTATTATCTATGCATAGTCACTATAACTCTACTTACATGTACATATTACCTTAATTACCTTGACTAACTGGTGTCCCCACACATTGACTCTGTACCGGTACCCCCTGTAATAGCCTTGCTATTGTTAACTGCTGCTGTTTAACTATTTGTTAATTGTATTTTCTATTTTTTACTTAAAACTTCGTAAAGCGTTGTTGGTTAAGGGTTTGTAAGTAAGCATTTTACGCCTGTTGTATTCGGTGCATGTGACAAATCAAATTAGCAATTACATTTACTTTTGATACTTAAGTATATTTTAAACCAAATACTTTTAGACTTTTACCCAAGTAGTATTTTACTGGCTGACTTTCACTTTTACTTGTGTAACATTTAACGTATCTATACTTTTATCTCAAGTAGGACAATTGGGTACTTTTTCCACCACTGCATGTGGATGCCCCACCCTCCTCCTCCTTTCCTCCCCTGGGATCCCCCTGAGCTCCTCTCACCTCCGGCACATTATCTGTCAAGGGAAGACACCCATAAAGCCTTGACAGGTAACATGTGCTTCTTCGCCAAGAGGGTATTGATCAGCCTAGATCAAGCTGCATAGTACTGGGTACTCAGCGTCGTGCTCTACGATAATGGTAAAGCTTACAGGCACCTTATCATAACAGGGTCAGGAAAGGAAAAACATTTAAGAGTGCCCCTCATAATCCTTACATTGTAATTATTATCTAATAGGAATTTATTGTTATTTGAACACTCATATAATTGAGCGTGCATAATTAACTGTAGAGATCTCAGGTATGACACACATATGGTGAAATGAATTGTAGCCTTAGCACCGACTTCCCAGATGGTAAAACTGGTTCAAATGACATCACTACAATCAAGGCTGAAATTACATAGTTACCACCAGATTAAAACCACCCCGTTTTTCCCTCTGGGTTGTTAACTCTCAGTGATGGTTAAATCCAAACAGTGGTATCAAATCTAGAGCAGGTTATTAAGTCCATTAGGCACTGGATGGGGCCTGTTGCCATGTGACTGTGGGGCAAACAGGTTACAGACTGTCAGCAGGTGGAGAAGGGATTTGTAGCCTCTGTATCTGTATGTGTCATTGAGCCAGAGGCAGCCTGGTCCAGAGAGTCCCCATCTGTGACTAGTCTGTGCCCCAGCCACCCTCATTCCACCAGTGGAGACATTACTGGATGAGGCCCCTGGTTCCATTTATATTCTATTTCACTCCTCTGTCCTTGGGCTGGCTTAAGTATTGTCCTGAGTGCAATATTAGATGAGAATCTTGAAGGGCATGGTTTGGATGATTGAATTTGTAACAGGCACATTGTTTGTGAGAGATGAGGGAATGCTTGACCCAAGCACCACAGTTAAGGGCAAATCCATTGTCTGTTGAATTGAACATGGGAATTTCTCCACAGGAATACAATTCAATCCGGCATTTAGAAGTGATCTTAACCCTGGTGCACACTGGGAAACACACAATGGGTGTTTAAGCGGAGATAAAGATAGGCGTTAAGGCTTCATCTCAGGGTTCCTGTTTTCCATCAAAAAGTGGAATTCCAGACATTCTAAGCCCATATGAAATATATTGAAACGTCAATGCAGGCACTGTGCTACGTATGTTGAACTGTGTGAACCCCGAAGCCAGTGTGTTTTCTCCCTGTCTACATGCCTGGAAAATGCCCTGGGAGAGAGAGATAAATGTGCTGACGTAGAGAAACAGGACTTTGGAGTGGTTTTCATTCTATGTCCCTGTTAAATATATTTTCAGTATGAATCAGATGAATTAATAATAAGGTAAGGTTTGGTTTGTGTCCCTTCCCTGTACTCCACACTAGCTCTTCTTCCTCCAGCCCAACATCCTCTGTGTACTATTTTTTTTAAATCCTCTTTATAGCTACAGCCAACTTTAATAATTGATAGGAAAGTTTGAAAATGTAGTAGATGATCTTGGAAACACTCTGAGAGGAAGAGAAAGCATAAAATAAACCTTTCCAGATTTTCACCGTCTGCTCATGCTGTACCCCACAGCATGCCTGCTTACTTTTATAACACTGCACCAACCATCCGTGCCTTTTATTCTCTGTGGCATTTAACAGACAACATGGAAAACACCAGTGAAATTGCGGTAATCCTGCTACACCGTCTGGTTTCGAGGATTAAATTGTGCCACATCACAGATAAAGAGCTCTTCGTGTGGAAAAGAGTCAGGATTTGGGAATCAGAATTAAAGAGGAATATTGGGCAATAGCCAGTACAGTTGAGTATCAGTAACAGTTTAAAATCAAAAGAGTTCTGACAGAGCAGGCAGCATGAGACAGGTAGAGGAATGCTAGTTCACACTGTTATATTTAAACCTCAAATCCATTTCAGGCCACACACATGAGCAATCACTCCCCAGAGAATGCCAGAGAATGCCAGTATCCATGATTCTCAATGTCTGTGAGCTGCATGAATCTTCATTTTAGACTTTGTAGGAAAGTTACTGTGGGGGGTCTGAAGGAACTGTGTTACGAGAGCTGTGGGTATGATCTCCGACAACAACATGATTGTTTGTTTACGCAGCGTTAACTGCAGCAGCCTTTTTAACAATGTACTGCTGGAGATGTGAGCTGAAGTGCCTTGCCAAGGGTCGTAAACACTGACAGCTTGGCTTTGTGTGAGCGATTGTAGCGGGCTGAATGGCTGCCTTTTGTATGCACCATTGTATTGCCTTTCTCCTAATCTCCTATTTGCACAGACGCATCAGGGCTAAATGGTTTTATCACGGAATAATGTAATGTATTAAACAAATTGATTATGCATAGTGTGCACAAAGGGGAAGGAAAGACTGATAGTTTAAAAGGTTCAACTCTTTTTCAGTGCCTGTAGAGAATTAAAGATGCAGAGAGGTATCTTCCACTGTTTCAAGTGGGGACCATAGTATACAATCGAGTCAAATACATACTCTATAGTGAAGGCTCCAGGGGGATAATTCAGTGTAAAAAGAGACAATTCAGACAGAGGTCATCAAGTTCAGAAAATGTATTTAACCTCCCAAAAGGACCTGATACAATTGCTATTATTTTTATTTCTCTTGTTTTTTTCTACCTTGTTATTTTTATTGTTACATTATTATTTATTACTGCATTGTTGGGTTTAGAGCTTACAAGAAAGGCATTTCACCGTACTTGTGCATGTGACAGTAAAACTTGAAACTAAGATGCCTAAGAAGCCAAATGGCTCAAAGGCCCTAAGGGCTCAAAGGCAAGTTATTCTTCTGAGTCTCAATATTATATCGGCAATCAGAATGACGTGACATGAGTCATTACAGACGTTGGCTAATATTGAACATGGGGACAGTGTAGGGCGACCCAGGACCCCAAAGTGACTCTTATCAACTATATTCAGGAATTTCCTTTGTGTTGTTTTAGGAATTCAGAATTCTGTGTGTTGCTCTTGCCAACATCCATTTTGTCACACTTCTGGGTAGCAGAGGTTCTGTTGTCTTTACATCCTGGAGGTCTGATATCTGGCTGGAAGTTAACTCAACAGTAATGCTATTGGTCAACAACTCAGATTTTGAATCCAAACAACTCAAATGTTTATAAAAAGGTATTCATTGTTCCTGATCTGCGCTGGTGAGATACACTCTCCCTCTTTCTTTCTCTCTCTACCCCAGGGACTCTTGGGGTATGGCCTTTCAGGATATGACTTCTCTCTCCCTCTCCAATGAGCTATGGGCCATGGATCATGGACGACTTGCCTTAATAGAAGGAACCATGAATTCTGCTCTGTATCAGATAATTCTACAGGAGAATGCCAGGCCATCTGTCTGTGACCTGAATCTGAAGCACAGCTGGGTCATGCAGCAAGCCAATGATCCAAAACACACAATCAAGTCTACATGAAAATGGATAAAAAGCAACAAATTTGAAGTTTTTGGAATGGCCTAGTCAAAGTCCAGACCTAATCACAATTTAAATGTTGTGTCAGGAATTGAAACGAACAGTTGCATGCTTGAAAACCCACAAATGTCGCTGAGTTAAAGCAATTCTGCATGCAAGAGTGGGCCAAAATCCCCCCACAGCGATGTGAGAGACTTATCAATAACTACAGCAAGCATTTGGTTGTAGTCATGGAAGCGAAAGGTGGCACAGCCAGTTATTGAGTGTAAGGGGGCAATTACTTTTTCACACAGGGGAATGTGAAACACAGGTGTTGTATAATGTTGTTAACTAATCAAATTAAATAAGTATACATTTTTGGGGATATTTGTAAACTCAGGTTGCCTTTATCCAATATTAGGTTTTGATTGAAGATCTGATCACATTCAATATCAAAAGTATGGAAACATTTTGAAAATCAGAAAGGGGGTAAATACTTTTTCACTGTACTGTATATAATATACAAATATCAAATAGTACTTCACTACAACAATGATAGAACATGACCTTGAATAGAGGCAAAAACAAGATTGCAAGTGTCTGGGAATGTCTGAGGAGTGTCTAGAAAGATACATTACCAGTCAAAAGTATGGACACACCTACTCATTCAAGGGTTTTTCTTTATTTTCACATTTGTTTTCATTGTAGAATAACAGTGAAGACATCAAAACTATGAAATAACACATATGTAATCATGTAGTAACCAAGAAAGTGTTAGAATATATTTTAAATGTTAGATTCTTCAAATTAGCCACCCTTTGACGGGTAGGCCATAAATGTAAATAAGAATTTGTTCTTAACTGACTTCCATTGAGTCACGACTTTCGCCGAAGTCGGCTCTTCTCCTTGTTCGGGTAGCGTTCCGTGGTCGACGTCACCGGCTTTCTAGAAATCGCCGCTCCATTTTTTATGTATCCATTTGTTTTGTCTTGTTCCCTGCACACCTTATTTTCATTCCCCAATCAATCTACATGTATTTATTCCTCTGTTCCTCATCATGTATGACATGTATTTTGTCTATTGGTGTTTTGTTACGCGGCAGACATTTGTCTATGTTCCGAGTTTTGGGTACGTTGTTTGTTCTTTTGATATTTTACCGGAATAAAGTGTGCGCCTGTTCACTTCACTTTGTTCTCCTGCACCTGACTTCGCCTACAGTGCACATCCAGTGACACCTAGTTAAATAAAGGTTAAATTAAATTAAAATTAATTGCCTTAATGACAGCTTTGCACGCTCTTGACATTCTCTCAACCAGCTTCACCTGGAATGCTTTTCCAACAGTCTTGAAGGAGTCCCCACATATGCTGAGCACTTGTTGACTGCTTTCCTTCACTCTGCAGTCCAACTCATCCCAAACCATCTCAATTGGGTTGAGGTTGCGTGATTGTGGAGGCCAGGTCATCTCATGCAGCACTCCATCACTCTCCTTCTTGGTCAAATAGCCCTTACACATCCTGGAGGTGTGTTGGGTCATTGTCCTGTTGAAAAACAAATAATAGTCCCACTAAGCGCAAACCAGATAGGATGGCGTATTGCTGCAGAATGCTGTGGTAGTCATGCTGGTTAAGTGTGCCTTGAATTCTAAATAAATAACCGACAGTGTCACCAGCAAAGCACCCCCACACCATCACACCTCCTCCTCCTCCATGCTTCACGGTGGGAAGTAAACATTTGGAGATCATCCTTTCACCTACTCTGCGTCTCATAAAGACACAGAACCAAATATCTCAAAATCAGACCAAAGGACAGATTTCCACCAGTCTAACGTCCCTTGTTCGTGTTTCTTGGCCGAAGCAAATCTTTTCTTCTTGTTGGTGTCCATTAGTAGTGGTTTCTTTGCAGCAATTCGACCATGAAGGCCTGATTCATGCAGTTGATGTTGAGATGTGTTTATTTGGGCTGCAATTTCTGAGGCTGGTAACTCTAATGAACTTATCCTCTGCAGCAGAGGTAACTCTGGGTCTTCCTATCCTGTGGCGGTCCTCATGAGAGCCAGTTTCATTATAGTGCTTGATGTTTTTTGCGACTGCACTTGAAGAAACTTTAAAAGTTCTTGAAATTGTACATATTGACTGACCTTAATGTCTTAAAGTAATGATGGACTGTAGCTTCTCTTTGTTTATTTGAGCTGTTCTTACCATAATATGGACTTGGTCTTTTACCAAATAGGGCTATCTTCTGTATACCACTCATACCTTGTCACAACACAACTGATTGCCTCAAACGCATGAACTTATAACAAGGCACACCTGTTAATTGAAATGCATTCCAAGTGCATTCCAAGAGAATGCCAAGTGTGTGCAAAGCTGTCATCAAGGCAAAGGGTGGCTACCTTGAAGAATGTTTAACACTTTTTAAGTTACTACATGATTCCATATGTGTTATTTAATCGTTTTGATGTCTCCACTATTAATCTACAATGTAAAAAATAGTAAAAATAAAGAAAAACTTTTGAATGAGTAGGTGTGTCCAAATCTTTTGACTGATACTGTAAGTACACACATTTTTATCTCAGTGGGAAAATACAGTATATGTGCCTGATTCATGGCCTGTAATACATACTGGACCTTAGGGCTACCAGAATAAAGGTCAATCCATTCTGTCCAAGGTGCCAAACACTTCAACAGACCTGTAGGCACAGACTGATGGGACATCAAAGAAAAAAGAGGGAGCAAGGAAGAGGAGGCTTTTGTGTGCTACCCTCCAACATGCAAAGGTGTCTGAATGCTCAATTATTAGCTACCTGCATTTGCCAATATTCCTCTGCCTTCCCTTCAGTATATTGCTTTGCATGATCCACTGATTTCCACGCTCCTTGGTACCATGCAGTAAAAGATGATCTGAGTGCATGCCATGCGTACATTTTTGTGTGAGCAAGGAAAGGTGATGACAGGAAAGTTCTATTGGCCAGAAGGCACCTTGCTGACATTAATCACTGCATTAAGTGGTATAATGTGCAACTCTAAAAAGAGCAATTTGATTCTTGGCTCACACCAAGATTCTAAAGGAAAGTCAGGTATTCTTTTATGTTTTTAATATTTCACTTGTGGTGTTTTCAACACACACCAGCTAGTTTCTTTCTGTTTTCATCTTTGCTTTCAGCTTCGCTGTCCCGACTTCCGTCGAAGTCGGTCCCTCTCCTTGTTCGGCGGTCGTACGTCACCGACCTTCTAGCCATCACTGATCCATTTTCCATTGGTTTTGTCTTGTCTTCCTTCAGACCTGGTTACAATCCCATCAATGACATGTTGTGTATTTAACCCTCTGTTTCCCCTCATGTCCTTGTCGGAGATTGTTTGATTGTATGTTTTGTGTATATATTGGTGCGCGACGGGTTCTTGTACCCACTTTTATTTATTTGTCATTTTGGTTTTGGAGTTTTGTGAAGTCTTATTCGACTCCATTTTACCAAGTTCAATTCTCCTGCACCTGACTTCCCTGCCACCTACACACATAACATTTAATTTGCATGTAGAGCGTAAAGGGCTTGGTGTACAGTACATCTTCATGTATGAGATAGTGTTTGTGTGCAACTCTATGTGTGGATAATAGCCGTCCTATATTCCGACTGTAATGTAGCTCTCCTGCTAGTCACAGTGACAAAAGGCTTCGCTGCTTGCCTCTGAGGAGGGTGTAGATGACGGCCTTCCAACGCTGCTATTTCCGTCACAGTACAGAGAGAGGAATGGGATTGGGTATTCATATTGAGATGTGAATAAAGTGCTACCTCTGGGGTCCCAACACCCACCATCTGCTGTTCTATAACATGCAGTACTTACCTCCAGTCCACTCCTACACCTCCAGTCCCCTTGGACAGAGAGGACCTGCTAGGTCAGAGCTGCTGGCCATGTTGTGTAGGTCTACTGCCCACCTCCCTTTGTCCTCCATGTCTCTGCCTGAGGGATGTTCTGACTCACGGAAAACTTCACATAGTCAATAAAATGAGAGGAAACTCCACATTCTACACTGTTATTCTGCGTAAACAGCACTAAAATGTTGTACAGAATGGGGAGTTATGTTCATGTTCGTTCCTAGACAGGCGTTTTAAACGCTTGGGAAAATCTGGCTCATTTGGATGGTCTCTTTGTCAAATTAGCAATGAAAGAATAAAACTGGAACAAATCCAAGCGAACCAGAGACTATACGCTTCTCTCATTTGTCATTCCTACTGTAAGTGCATGGTTCAACATTAATATATGCAGTCACATGCAGTCAACCAGAATACACTTCATGTATCAATTGAGGACATGATCATAAAAGGTCACATGATACCATCTCAGAGATTTTGTCACCAGATCTCACCCCAATTGAACATTTATCTGGAGCGGCACCTGAGACTTTTCCACCACCATCAACAAAAATATAAGAGATTAACTGTAGATCCAAAGTCTCTTGGCTCCATCACCATGCAGTAGCTCATTAGCAGGACATGTGAATCAGGCCTAATTATATATCAGTGTTGGACCCCAGTGAGTTGTAACTGTCTGGGGAAACTGGGCTGGGGAGGGCTGGCATTTACTAGTGAACATTTACCATGTTACAGTTTCCACCACTCTTCCTCTGCTCTGCCCCACTTTCTCCCAGAACCCTGTGGAGATGTTCTGCTTCTGCTCTGCCCCACTTTCTCCCAGAACCCTGTGGAGATGTTCTGCTTCTGCTCTGCCCCACTTTCTCCCAGAACCCCGTGGAGATGTTCTGCTTCTGCTCTGCCCCACTTTCTCCCAGAACCCTGTGGAGATGTTCTGCTTCTGCTCTGCCCCACTTTCTCCCAGAACCCTGTGGAGATGTTCTGCTTCTGCTCTGCCCACTTTCTCCCAGAACCCCGTGGAGATGTTCTGCTTCTGCTCTGCCCCACTTTCTCCCAGAACCCCGTGGAGATGTTCTGCTTCTGCTCTGCCCCACTTTCTCCCAGAACCCTGTGGAGATGTTCTGCTTCTGCTCTGCTCCACTTTCTCCCCAAACCCCTTGGAGATGTTCTGCTTCTGCTCTGCCCCACTTTCTCCCAGAACCCTGTGGAGATGTTCTGCTTCTGCTCTGCCCCACTTTCTCCCAGAACCCCGTGGAGATGTTCTGCTTCTGCTCTCACTAACTGCCAGCCAGGCTGTATCTCTCCTCATAACATGTTTATTAGCTCCAAAACAAGGCAGAATGATACCTTTTTTTTATTTTAGCTTTCTTATTTCATCTTTGGATTTAGCTCCAATGTCTTCTCTAAAGCTGTTTGTAGAGTATGCCTCTCTCGCTCTCTCTCTCTTTCCCACTCTTCTCTCTCTTACCCTTTTCTCCCTCTTCTTGCGTGTCTAATATGCAGGTTCCCAGGACCCTATAAGTGTTGCCCCCACACTAGTTTTATGTCCCAATTTAGGTACATGTGTGCATTCCCCACAATGTGTTGTTCTCCACTGTGCATTCCCTCCCCTGTGAGTGACGCCTTCCTCAGAGTCGTCTGCTATGATGGATGTAGCTGGGGCAATCCCTGAGCAGCAGGGGAGCTGATATGAAAGAATGGCATGTGTGTAACTGTGTTAGGGGTCTCCCTGTGTGTGAGCATGGCCTGAGCATTGGCGTGTTAGGCCAGATGCATAACACACAGACAAGTTCCTGTTTGGTTACATCTGTAAGAGGTTGGATAGGTCTGACTTCAAACCAATGTGCTCTGTTGCTGATCTCATGTTCCATGCAGTTGAAGAACTTTCATCTGTCTTCCTGTATCTTCAGATAAAGATATTTTTAAACAATCTTTGTTCTGCTCCATTGGAAAGTTGTACAGGATTTGAGCTGAGACAAAAACGCTGGTTGACTTGACAAACAAGACGAACTGGCAACAAACAAACAGAGAACACAGGTATAAATACACAGGGGATAATGGGGAAGATGGGTGACACCTGGAGTGGGTTGGAGACAATCACAAAGGCAGGTGAAACAGATCATGGTGTGACAGAAACAGTAGAAAAACAAAAAATGAATGTCCTTACAGTGTGCTTATAGACTCTTAAAAAAATGGTCAGCATTGCCCATAGGGGAATCCTTTTAGGTTCCAGGGAGAAACCTTTTTGGTTCCACGTAGAACCCTATGTGGAAAGGGTCATTCATGGAACCCAAAAGGGTTCTACCTGGAACCAACAGGGTTCTTCAAAGGGTTCTCCTATGCGTATAGCCGAAGAACCATTTTAGGTTTTTCGAAAACACCCTTTTTTCTAAGAGTGTAGGGTGTATACCTGTAGAGGCTCATGTTCCCAATAAAATAATAATTGTTGGTATATATTACAGTATAGTCCAAAGTTCTGCTCATTAGTTCTTCAGGGAAATAAAAAGGCCATTTAGGCACCCAGGTACTGTAAAGCAAAGAGAGATGTTTCATTAGCAAGACTGAGTGTACAAAACATTAAGAACACCTCCCTAATCTTGAGTCCCTCAGAACAGTCTCAATTCGTCGGGGCATGGACTCTACAAGGTATCGAAAGCGTTCCACATGGATGCTGGCTCAAGTTGACTCCAATGCTTCCCACAGTTGTGTCAAGGTGCCTGAATGTCCTTTGGGTGGTGGACCATTTTTGATACACATGGGAAACTGTTGAGCGTGAAAAACCCAGCAGTGTCGCAGTTCTAGATACAAACCGGTGCGCCTGGCACCTACTAACATACCCTGTTCAAAGGCACTTAAGTCTTTTGTCTTGCCCATTCACCATTTGAATGGCACACATACACAATCCATGTCTCAATTGTCTCAAGGCTTAAAAATTCCTCTTTAACCTGTCTCCTCCCCTTCATCTCCACTGATTGAAGTGGATTTAACATGTGACATCAATGAGGGATCATAGCTTTTGCCTGGTCAGTTTATGTCATGGAAAGAGCAGGTGTTCTTAATTGTTTGTATACTCAGTGTATATACCACTATCCCCAACACACCATCCCTTCCCACTACTTTGGCCCCAACAGATCTTACACCAGGCCGTCAGCCTGGGAGGCTGGAACCTCTTCTCTCAAAACCCCAGGCTATTGTTATTGACTGGACTTAAAGAGTAGGCCTCCTGTTGAACCTGGAACGAGGAATAGCTTGTTTTTGTTGTTTTGAAAAGTTTGTTGTTTTGAAAGTGAATTGGGAAAGTTCTTAGTAGCTAGCTAACTTTTTAGTCTGGATCCGCGACACAGTTGGTATCAGTTGCTGGGACTGCTAGTCTCTGTCCAGTGATCTGTCGTTCTGCCCCACTGTTCCTAGGCCGTCATTGAAAATAAGAATTTGTTCTTAACTGACTTGCCTGGTTAAATAAAGGTAAAATAAAAACAAAAAATTTAATCCTGCCGACCAAGGACGGGTCTGATGAGCTATTTGGTGTTGTAGCTAGCCTAGCTGCTAGCTAGTTCCATATCAAGCTAGCATGGTTTTCTTGAGGGCTTGAAAGCAGCCCGCGACACGGTTAGCCATTGTGTCTGGGACCGCGGATTGTCCCGGGTTTGTGGCTGTCTAGATCCCTACTGTTTGCTGTTGTTTCCTCACTGTGACCTGCCCTGTCTGGAAATGCGAGGAGTAACAGCGTAACCTACTTTGCTAGCTACCATGACAAAGACCAAAGCCGACGGGAGAACCGTTGAGGACATTGGCGTCTCTCTATCAAATGTGAAGGATCTTTTAAACAAACAAAAAGAGTTCTGTAAGCAGTTGTTACAACAACAAGAAAATAGCTTCAAGTGTTTTGTCCAAATATTGGTGGATTCAACTAATAACAGAATGGATGACCCGACCAGAGAGGTCCAGGACCTGAAGAACAGTTTGCAGTTCTCCCAGGGTCAGCTAGATGAGTTGAAACAGGAGTGCGGCAAGATGACAGCAATCTGTAAGTCATTGAGAGGGGACATCAGTTCTATGTTTGAATCCATGATAACAATGACAGATAAATCAGACTAACTTGAGGGACAATCAAGGCGGAACAACACGGTTGTGGATGGAATTGCAGAATCTCCACATGAGACCTGGACGGAGTCTGAGGACAAAGTGAGGGAAACGATCTCTGAGAAATTGAAGGTGGACCACAGGAAGATTGAGGTGGAGCGCGCCCACAGGACTAGAAAACCCACCACCGGCCCAGGTGACAGGCCCAGGCAGATAGTGGTCAAGTTCCTGAGGTTCAAGGACAAGGTAGCTGCTCTTGAAAGAGCTAAGAACTTGAGAGGAACGTATATCTTCCTCAACGAGGACTATCCTGAAGCTGTGCACCAGAAGATGAAAGAACTTATCCCAGCCATGAAAGCTGCCAAAACACGTGAGGATATTGCTTACATCCGCTATGATAGCCAAGCCCATGGGTTCGTAGCTTCAACCCCACAGCACACACACACACCAATTGATTAATGGACTGCTGAATGTATGTTTCTTATCTTGCTTGTTTGCTCTTTTCAGTAAATAAAATCAAATAAAATTGTATTGGTCACATACACGTGTTTAGCAGTTGGTATTGCGAGTGTAGTGAAATGCTTGTGTTTACCGACAGTGCGGTAATATCTAACATGTAATATCTAACAATTTCACAACAATACACACAAATCTAAGTAAAGGAATGCAATTAACAATATATAAATATATGGATGAGCAATGTCAGTATTATGTCTATCTTTGATAAGCTACCCAGGAAAGGGCTGAACATAGCCCATATTAAAATATGTAGCCTTAAAAATGAGGTTAATGAAATCAATAACTTACTAACATCAGATAACATTCATATATTAGCCATTTCTGAGACTCACTTAGATAATTAATTTGATGATACAGCAGTAACAATAGAGGGATATAACATATATAGAAAAGACAGACATGCTTATGGGGAAGGTGTTGCTATATATATTCAGAGCCATATCCTTGTAATGCTTAGAGAATATCTCATCAGTGTTTTTGAAGTGTTGTGGTTGCAGGTTCACTTGGCACATCTAAAGACTGTCCTTGGGGTGTTCCTATAGGCCACTAAGTGCGAACAGTCAGTATCTAAATAATATGTGTGAAGTGCTTGATAATATATGTGATGTAAGCAGAGAGGTACCTGAATGTTCATCAAGCTATCCGCTCAAGAGGAAGCTTCTTACTGTAACCAGCGCCTGTAATCTGGTTCAGGTTATTAATCAACCTACCAGGGTGTTTACCAACACTACAGGAACAAAATCATCCACAACAAAATCATCCACATGTATGTCACATTTTTCCTAATACTGTAGAACTTTGTTCTAAAGCTGTATCTGTACCCATTGGATAATTCAGCTTGGCCTGAATTAGTGTAAAAAAAGATCATACAAAAGATTTGGCTGCGACTCTTATGTGGATGATGTTAAAAATATTTGTTGGTCTGATGTGATTAATGAGGAGCATCCAGATGCTGCACTTGATTCATTTATGAAATGGCTTCTTCCAATTATTGATAAACATGTACCTGTTACGAAACGGTCTGTTAGAACTGTCAAGGCTCCATAGATTGATGAGGAATTGAAAAACTGTATGGTTGAAAGAGATGGGGCAAAAGGAGTGGCTAATAAGTCTGTCTGCACATCTGACTGGCTGACTTACTGCAAACTGAGAAATGATGTGACTAAACTCAACAAAAAGAATAAGAAACTGTATTATGAAGCCAAGATCAATGATATAAAGAATGATGGGAAAAAACCTTGGAGTACTTTAAAAGAAATTATGGGCAGAAAGACAAATTTCATCGAATCAGACGACTTATTCATCACAAATCCATTTGATGTTGCCAATTATATTGGCAAAGTGGGCAAACTTAGGCAGGAAATGCCAACAACGAACAGTGAGTCATCATATTCAAGCATAAAAAACTAATAATGAAAGAAAAGCATTGCAAGTTTGAAATTTGTAAAGTTGGTGTGGGAGAGGTGGAAAAATGATTGCTATCGATCAATAATGACAAACCTCCTGGCATTGACAACTTAGATTGAAAGCTACTGAGGATGGTAGCTGACTCTATTGCCACTACTATCTGTCATACCTTTAATCTGAGCCTAGAGGAAAGTATTTTTCCTCAGGCCTGGTGGGAAGCCAACGTAATTCCGCTACCCAAGGGTGGTAAAGCGACCTTTACTGGTTCTAACAGCAGACCTATAAGCTTGCTGCCAGGTCTTACCAAACTGTTGGAAAAAATGGTGTTTGACTAAATACAATGCTATTTCTCTGTAAACAAATTAACAACAGACTTTCAGCTCTGCTATACTGTGCATTCAGAGCTATCTATCTAATAGAACTCAACGGGTTTGCTTTAAGGGAAGCTTCTCTAATGTCAAACATGTAACGTGTGGTATACCGCAGGGCTGCTCTCTAGGCCCTCTCTTTCCTATTTTTACCAATGACCTGCCACTGGCATTAAATAAAGTGTGTGTGTCCATGTATGCTGATGATTCAACCATATACGCATCAGCAACCACAGCTAATGAAGTCACTGAAACCCCTTAACAAAGAGTTGCAGTCAGTTTTTTAATGGGTGGCCAGTAATAAACTGGTCCTGAACATCTTTAAAACTAAGAGCATTGTATTTGGTACAAATACGTTCCTAAACAAAATTACTTGGCGTTACCTTAGATTGTAAACTGTCACGGTCAAAACATATAGATTCAATGGTTATAAAGATAATTGCAAAGGGGAGAGGTCTGTCCGTAATTGACACCACATTCCAAAAAGCAAGTTCTGCAGGATCTAGTTTTGTCTAATCTTGATTACTGTCCAGTCGTGTGGTCCAATGCTGCAAGGAAAGACCTAGTTAAGCTGCAGCTGGCCCAGAACAGAGCGGCACGTCTTAATTGCAATCAGACGGCTGATATAAATGCTATGCATACCAGTCTCTCTTGGCTAAGAGTTGAGGAGAGACTGACTGCATCACTTCTTCTTTTTATAAGAAACATTAATGTGTTGAAAATCCCAAATTGTTTACATAGTCAACTTACACACAGCTCTGACACACACACTTATCCCACCAGACATGCCACCAGGGGTCTTTTCACAGTCCCCAAATCCAGAATAAATTCAAGAAAGAGTACAGTTTTATATAGAGCCATTGTTGCATGGAACTACATTCCATCTCATATTGCTCAAATAAACAACGAACCTGGTTTAAAAAAACAGATAAAGCAACACCTCAACGCCTCTCGCCTATTTGACCTAGAAAGTTTGTGTGTATTTATTGATATGTAGGCTACATGTGCATTTTTTTCAAATTTGATGTAGTTCTGTCCTTGAGCTGTTCTTGTCTATTGATGTTCTGTATTATGCCATGTTTCATGTTTTGTGTGGTCTACAGGAAGAGTAGATGCTGCTTTTGCAACAGCTAATGGGGATCCTAATAAAATACCAAATACCCTGCAGTTCTTTTGCAGTAAAATCGCTGATACCCAAAAACTTCTCTGCTGCTGCTATAACCAATTCAATCTTCTGGGATTTCCTTTCCATTTGTCTATGTCATAGAAAGAGCAGGTGTTCTTAATGGTTTCTACACTCAGTGTATAACGGTACAAAATGACAGGAGGCATTCTCCCAAATTAGCGTATTCTTCATTTTAGAAGTGTATGTTTAAAGCTTATGTCTTCTAGCTCTTTTGCAGAGTGAACTTATTTTGTCTTACAAATGGAACACTTTTACTAATTCTCATTGTCCAGGCAGTGGTTGTAAAACACAAGTATTACTTTAACGAAATGAACAAAACATGTTTGTGGTGCTGCTTAGTTAATATATTGTTTCATAGCTTAATTGCATTTGACTGTTAATCGAACATGAAGAATGTTTCTGAAGTGCAAATGTAGTTTGTACTCAGGACAGGCCGTTCATAACAGATTAGGTGAACTCTTTTCATCAATGCAGAATTAGCTCTCCTCGTCCTCCTACTCCTGGGCAAGCATGATAAACACAGAACAATTAAAAGGAGAGTTGGTATGCATGGGCTGTAAACAACTAAAATAAAAACAACACCAGTATAATTGCTATTGTGTATCATGGCCCTAAAACCAGTTAAAGATACAATGCTGTTTCTCGGGATAAACAACAAACATAAATAACCATCATAAAGCCACGAGGAGAACCTGAGTCTCATGATTAAGTTCACAGTAAATGTCCATGCCTAAGCCAAACCACTGTATCTGAAGTTGTCCCTCTTGTCCCACGCTGGGCTCCTAGAGAACTACGCTTTACATCATTGTCTGAAGGAGACAGATTATGACAATGAGGTCGGATTTCCTGCACAACAGTTGTGTTTTAACCTGCTATGCCATGGCGGGTACAGTGTGGGGATGTAATAGTGACACTACCACACATAGACTGAGCTCCGTTGACATTACAGTTACAAGGTTTCGATCCCCCATGGGGATGATACCCTGCCAAGAATGAACCGGTTCTATGTCCTGTGATTACATTCTGCTACTGTCCCTCTCCTCGCTTGACCTCCCCGGGCACGCATGGAGAGAAGAGAGACATTTGCAGTACAGCTGTAAATGTCATTCAGACCTGGCACTGAGACTTTTCCAGAGGCTGTTGAAATGTGATTGTTATCAATAAAACACATTCAACATAAGAACATGTGTTCAACTACAACCTCTATGTGACCAGAATATTATAGTTATTGATTTCCACCTTTAATATTCAAAGGGAATTGGGTTCATGATCCATTATTCTAACACATTCATTATTGATTTGTTGTAAAAAAAAAATAATAATTTAAAAACAATTTATAGGTTGACAATCTTTACATTCCCTCATAGTTTACATAGTGCCGTTCCTGCAGCCGTACCGTGCAGAGGTATCTGCTCTAGAGTCATATTGGACTCCCCATGGAAGTTCGCTTGCCTTTAGAAGCTCAACTTTAATTAGACTTTTCCCATTGTTATGTCTCCCCCTCCATCGTCACTCACAGCTATAATTTGTTTGATCCAAACTCCTTTTTTAATAAAGTATGCTTCTATAACTGAAGACCTTATTGTTGCCTAGTGGCCTAAGTCAGTTTGGGGGTGATGAATAAGTGTTGGCATTGTTATTGAGGGATATATTGTATTCTGCAGAGTTAGGGGATTTCATCTGGTGAGCATTGTTATTGAGGGATATATTGTATTCTGCAGAGTTAGGGGATTTCATCTAGTGAGCATTGTGAGAAAGTGATTAAAGAGATGACAGTGAATTGTATTGGTAGACAGAGTTATGAATGCTCCATACCGGAAGCCTTTTCTGAAGAGAGGTTTTTCTCAGAGAGAGAGAGGGAGAGAGACAGAGAATGCTGGGAGGCAGCCATGATTGAGGTTCTGACTGTAGAACACTCCTCCTCACAGAGCTGGGTAAAACAAAGAGCAATGCCTCAGCCTTCCTTTCCAAACCCCAAGTAATATATTCCACTAGAGTTTAACTGGGGAAACTTTGAGGAAGTTTTGTGGCAGCAGCAGGCTCATAAGAGACGACAGGATTTCTGTAGTGAAATGCCAGAGCTCTGTGAGGTTCTCCTGCAGAGGTGGTTGACGGAGACGTTGTTGAGAGAAGTTTCCCTTCAAACCAGGAGATTCCTCTGGGCTGAGGAAGAGGTGGCAGAGACACCACAGTAGACACCACAGTACCTGACAGTTAAAGTTAGGGGACAATACAATAGAAAGTAAAAAATACCCTGCAAGAAGAGTAACCCTTTGAATGAGTACCAGATTTGCACATCACACATTTTCACCCTCATGTATATTTGAGGGAATAGTTTGCGTGCAGACATGAATTGATACAAATCATTTCTGCTTAGAGCCGATGAGAAAACCATTACAAAACTCTTATTTGTCATGTCAAGATTTGTATTTTTTTTCACTCAAGTGGTCAATGTGAAACATTAGTAAAGACATTTTATTACTTGTCAGGGATGTCTGGTATATTGATGTTACACAATCAGCAGCAAGGTTATTCAGTTGTTTAATAGGAGCAAGCAGTGTGAAGACGTGATTAGCAGGGTAGCAATCTCCTACTGAGTGCTGGGACTCCCAGAGTTTACTGTCTGAAGGAGATGACTTCATTTACCACAGTCAGGTATTCTGTTTCCTACCTTCCTACTGTCAATGAACTTGACTCTGACTGACACAGCTTTTGATAGCATAGCACTCCCCTGATCTCCCTCAAGAAATACGCTTGTCCTCCTCCGCGCTGTGCATCATTAATGTCGATCACTCACCCTAAATCCAAACTTGTGCAAAAACAAAAAACAAAACTTTACAGAACAGTAATATAGTCTTCCTCTGTTGGTGTTGTCCCAAACGTGTGCATCTAATGCTAATTACCTTTCCCTTCATATTTCCTGAGGGCACTCAGCTGATGTAAGAGAAGTTATGAACCTACTTCCCACAAGAAAAATAAAGTCATTTTCCATTTTATAACAGAGATGTGCTGTTCAATATGCATGGAGATATCACTTAATTACTACCAATTTAGATGGCTAGAATTTAGAGGGATATAAGAATAGAATGTCAGCCACTGGGAGGAAAAAAGAACAGAATAATAACAACACGTATCAAACAAAACCAACATCAAGTGGTGTTCTCTGAGGATTCTGGTAAGGCTGGTTCTGCTGTTTGGAATGGTTCATCAACTGCATTGTGATGGAGAATACAAAGTGTTATATGCCACACATTGATGCTCTATGTCCCAGTGGGGCGGTGGAAGAACAACTCATGGTTATGGAGGAGAGAGAGCCATAAAGGAGAGAGAGAGAGAGAATGTGAGGGAGAGAGGGAAGGAGAGAGATAATAAGAGGGAGGGAGAGAGAGAATGTGAGGGGGAGAAAGAGAGAGAAAATGAGGGAGGGAGGGGGGGAAGGAGGGAGGGAGGGAGGGAGGGAGGGAGGGAGGGAGGGAGATAATAAGAGGGAGGGAGAGAGAGAACGTGAGGGGGAGAAAGAGGGAGGGAGGGAGGGATAATGAGGGAGAGAGAGAGAGAGAGAGAGAGAGAGAGAGAGAGATAGAGAACATGAGGGAAGGAGAGAGAGAAAGTGAGGGAGAGAATGTGAGGGGAAGAGAGAGAGAACGTGAGGGAAAGAGAGTGAGAGAGAGAATGTGAGGGAGAGAAAGAGGTAGGGAGGGAGAGAGAGATGGAGAGAAAAATGAAGAGAGAGAGTGAGCTGTGGCTGAAGTGTTGTCTCAGGAGGAGGTTGCTCATTAGATAATAGGCCAGGACAGCTTGATTACAGTGAAGCCACTCAGACATGTGATTATGAATTATGCAGCTTAATTACACACAGGTTTTGTTGTGCAACACTCTCCATGCCGTTCTGTTCTCTCCCCTCCGCTAGCTGATCACGCACTTTTCAGACATCCATTAAACAGGCCAACACAGCCTGAGAAAATGAGGCTATCGCTTGGCATGCTGGGTCTGATTTACATCTTTCAGACACCAACAAGCTCTGCAACTAAACTGGGTTGACTCCAATTTAAGTTTGGGCCTTTTTAAGTCTGAAGGTATTTGATGGTGGTTTTGTGAATGACATGCTTGAGAGTGTGGCGCCCATAAAGCCTACAGTATGTGAAAGTCTTTTGATCCTCTAATCGGGAAATGTCTCCAGAAACCTGACAGAAGGTTCCCTCTCTCCTCCTGAACCCCTCCTACTCTGATGCACATTACTGAGACCGTGCATCACAGTCATCGGAGACAGGCTTACCGGCATTAGAAACAGTAATGTTCTTTGGCACATTATATTTCTCCTACTCTCATTTTATCTCTCTCTCTCTCCTTCTCCTCTCTTCTCTGGATCATTAATGCAGCAGTTGTGAGATTTCCAACCTGCATGGGTATTTATAAGCGGCTGTCTCACGTCTGGGCTGCATCAGTAATTAGTCATTGGAAAGCCATTTGGGCCCTAATTACAGGCAGGGTCTTATATTGGAGCCATCCATCACCTACAGTGCACATGGACTGTAGCACATCCACACATGTGAATGTCAACCACAGACAATCCCACAAGCCGTTCTTCATATCAACAGTATAGAGATCCATTAGGTTCAACGCTGTGGAACAGTTGTGTTGATGCAGCATTTTCAGACAGATCCCTGTTAGCTTGTGACGGGCATTCTGAGTATTTTCGGTGAGCTGGATCCTTCGGCTCCCTTCACCTAAAAGAGCCGTTCGGCTCTACTATCAGTAATGCTTAGAATTGCACCTAAAACCACAAATAAAAAAGTTGATCTCTAATTCCAAGCCTAAAACATTGTCTCTCGTTATGTCAGATTGTGAAATGTACACACTGAAAAAGGTTTGGACCAGAATGAGGCTCTCTCTTCACTCTATTGTTCCTGGACTGAGGAATTACCATCTTCATCAAATAGTCCATGTCTGGAGCTGAAAACGCGTTAGTAACAGTATGCAAATCAAAGAGCCACATGAACGACCCATCACTACTGCGAGCCACAGCTATTGAATCCCAGAGTCATCATCAAGATACAAAGGGTCAAAACATCAGGCTTGAATGTGTCAAATTAAATCAGGTTTATCCCACTGGTCATAGCGGTTGTTGATTGGCAACATACAGTACGACTCCACTGAGGTTTAAAAGAGGGATTGTGAAAAGTTTAACTAAGCAACATAATGAGTCAGTCTTGACCTCTGCGTGTTCACTTGAAAAGCTCTTATTCTTTTAGCATGTTTTGATAGCAGTTAACTGACACCCACTTCCTCAGACAGGCTCTCTGCTTCCTGTTGCTGTCTGTTTGTGGAATGGCTTTGAGAAGCTTCCAGCACAGCAGGCACTGCATGAGTCTTCAGGTGCATCTGTCCTCAAAATGCTGAATTTAACATGACACAAATGAATCCTTATTGTCAACACCAGTGGAGCTACTAGGAAGCTGCACGGTGTGTATGACACACTGGCACCTTGGCTGGAGCAGTAGGGACAGATCATAGGAGCGTTGGGTACAGCGCCAGGTGAATCTCCAGGGTGAGTTATTGGGTGGTGGTGCCAGGTGGACCCAGAACAGTGCCCAGTCTACCTGTGCCAGGCATTGTGAGGGTGATTAATGTCAGTCACTACACAATTACAGATGAATTGAGTTGAGTGGAAGGTCCCGTTGGGCTACATCCATTCATGCTAAACAATTGGACATTGCACAATTCCCTAGTACGGTCCACTACTAAAAAGGACGGTCAGAACTATCTGTGATATTCCAACAGTTAAACAACTGAGGACTCTCCCTAAATAAATAACATTACCAAATGCATTGTGGAGGTGGAATTTGTTCATGTGTTCTTAATGTAATCTCATTAGATTCCCTTCAGTGTTCATGCTTATGCTGCGAGGAAGATTCTGATTCCTCAGTGCTGCTATTCTCTCTCACCCTCCTGTCCCTAACTCCTCTCTTCCTCACCCTCCTCCCCTCCTCTTGCCCATGCAGCTTTTCAGTGTTGATCAGTTTTCTGATGGTAGCTGAGCCACACTTGTCTTGCACACGTACACACACATGTACACACACATGTACATACACACATGTACACACACACACACACACACACACACACACACACACACACACACACACACACACATACTCAAGGGAAATTAATTGTTGTGTAGCTACTGTAATTTGCACATGTGATAAACAGTGTTCCTAATCATATGTCTGCAGGATATTATGTGCTTATGTTAGATCCCTTGTGTGTGTGAGCAGGTGTGTTTATGTGTTCATATGATCTGTGGTCTGTCTAATACCAGTGATCCATGGAACATTCTGCAGAGAAGGGAAGTGTGTACAGTCTCTCTCTCTCTCTCTCTCTCTCTCTCTCTCTCTCTCTCTCTCTCTCTCTCTCTCTCTCTGCAACAATCCTGCATCTCACACACACACACACACATAGTACATGTTCATACATTAACACATACAGAATGCACATAAGCACACATCAATTATAGGATGTTATCTTTTTATCTGGTGTAATGACACAATTACAGGTGTTGTGCTGACTGTGCTACATGTGCAGGAAAGGCAGGTGTTGTGCTGACTGTGCTACATGTGCAGGAAAGGCAGGTGTTGTGCTGACTGTGCTACGTGTGCAGGAAAGACAGGTGTTGTGCTGACTGTGCTACGTGTGCAGGAAAGGCAGGTGTTGTGCTGACTGTGCTACATGTGCAGGAAAGGCAGGTGTTGTGCTGACTGTGCTACGTGTGCAGGAAAGACAGGTGTTGTGCTGACTGTGCTACGTGTGCAGGAAAGGCAGGTGTTGTGCTGACTGTGCTACGTGTGCAGGAAAGGCAGGTGTTGTGCTGACTGTGCTATGTGTGCAGGAAAGGCAGGTGTTGTGCTGACTGTGCTACGTGTGCAGGAAAGGCAGGTGTTGTGCTGACTGTGCTACGTGTGCAGAAATGGCAGGTGTGTATCTGCAATGACTTTGGACCTCTGGCGTCATCCTGTTGATGGAGTCAGCATCCTTGGTCAAATGGTGCGGAACATCAGTTTGTGACGTGGGAGGTTTATGCTTTAATGTGCACAGCCCTGATAGAGCTTGTGCAGTGACAGTCTGACTGGCCAGAAACCCTGACAGAGCTTGTGCAGTGACAGTCTGACTGGCCAGAAACCCTGACAGAGCTTGTGCAGTGACAGTCTGACTGGCCAGAAACCCTGACAGAGCTTGTGAACACCTTGTGATGTAACAACATGAGTCAAATGATTGAAATAGACAGCTCAAAATGTAATGACAGTAAAGTGAAGCTTTATGAATGCATGCAGAATGTAACCTAACGTTAGTGCTGGGTTGAGTTCTTTAATGGCATCTTTTCTCCCCTCCTCTCAGTGTAGTGATTATAGCATCATGACAGACAAGCCCTGTCACTCCTATCTCTATGGGCATTACTGCTGGGGGAAACACGTCCTCCTTCTCCCTGTTCTAACACAGTGGGATATTGTGCACATTGACATGGATAGGGAAGGGTGTCATCGGGCATGCGGAGAAGCTGGTATGTCTCCTACTGCAAATAACGGAGTGACATGTAGAGTATCCAAGCCAATATCTCACAAGGTTCATAACACATTTATTTCAGGTGTAGCTTTCAAATCCTCCCTGAAAATAGATAGTAACCCCATCAGATACGGTGTAGTTCACTAGATTCTGAGCACCTCTATCATAACACGCTGGGATACGAAATGAGTTCATGTCCACTCTAAAACACTGTCCGATGCTGTTGTCTGATCCTCTGGAAAAACTCTTGTGTTCCCACGACCCCCCTGGGGGATTAGTATAGGGCTAGGGGATCAGCCCAAATTGGGACACTGCAGAATTACTTTTGAGTGACATTAGTTTTGAGTGACAGATTAAAATCCACACACAAGTACGTGGGTCGAATGTCTCCATTTTGAAAACACCCAAAACTTTCACAGCTGTGAAATAAATTGGATTCTGGAGTGATGTCTCAAGACATCCCAAAACAACCCCCATAGACAGGAGCTAAGTGTATATCTAACTGATAGGACAAACTGTGAAATATTATCCACAAGAGCACACACATGCACCTCTGTTGTTCAAATGAATTCCAGTCTCTTGCATTATTGATGTAGTTCATTAAAGAGAGATGAATTGACTATTGGCTGTTGAGTCGCCCAGAGACAGTGGGCTGTTGCCGAGCGCTGCCGACAATGCAGTAGTGGATGGTAGCTGGCTCTCTTCTGTCTCAATGAGGGATATCACACCCCAAATCACGGTACAACACCTGGCTGAAGTATAGCCCCCCCCCCTTCCACGCAGCCTCAACATACACAATGGAGACCAACTTTTCACTAATGGCATTTGAGACAAAAAAAAATGTAGATGAATGATTTTAAGCAATTTAAATGTCTACACTGCCAAGGTCAGGATAGAATAGAAATTGTTTCGACTTTATTACACAATGTGTTTTGGGAGATTGTGAGAACACTGATTATGGTACACACCCTGATCATCAGGGTTGCCATCTCTGTTTTGACATATATTTGGGTTGGCTGCACCGTGGTTCCCTTTGTGAATATCTGACATGTGTGGGGCTGTGAGCCGTGATAAGCACTTAGTTAGGGGAGAGACATCCTGAGGGGAGAGACATCCTGAGGGGAGAGACATCCTGAGAGGGGAGAGATATCCTGAGGGGAGAGACATCCTGAGGGGAGAGATATCCTGAGGGGGGAGACATCCTGAGGGGAGAGACATCCTGAGCGGATAGATATCCCGAGGGGAGAGATATCCCGAGGGGAGGGACATCCTGAGGGGAGAGATATCCTGAGGGGAGAGACATCCTGAGGGGAGAGACATCCTGAGGGGAGAGATATCCTGAGGGGAGCGATATCCTGAGGGGAGAGATATCCTGAGGGGAGAGACATCCTGAGGGGAGAGACATCCTGAGGGGATAGATATTCCGAGGGGAGAGATATCCCGAGGGGAGGGACATCCTGAGGGGAGAGATATCCTGAGGGGAGAGACATCCTGAGGGGAGAGACATCCTGAGGGGAGAGATATCCTGAGGGGAGAGATATCCTGAGGGGAGAGATATCCTGAGGGAAGAGACATCCTGAGGGGAGAGACATCCTGAGGAGAGACATCCTGAGGGGAGACATCCTGAGGGGAGAGACATCCTGAGGGGAGAGACATCCTGAGGGGAGACACATCCTGAGGGGAGAGATATCCTGACATGTTTTCCAGAGGGGTGAAATCAATCAGGCACAGGAACAAGATCCATGGCTGAAATATAACCCAGTTGATTTAGTGTGGGACTGTTTGTGAAGAACCCCCCTGTTTGTCATGGTCAGCGTGCCTCGAAGGGACTAAGTGCTTGATGATGTGTCAGTCTATAAAGTGGAACCAGTCCAATGTACTGTAAAGACTGAAATGCCTGAGGGAGGTACCAAAGTTATTTTGTACCATTTCACGTTGATTGGGTGATAAAACAGTTATTACAGATTCCTTTCCTTTTTCACCTGTCTTGACTTAAAGTATAGTTTATAATGACCTAGATAATATTATAATGTCTTTGCATTCCTGATGCATCCCTGTCTTTGTTCCACCATGAATACAATGGATACAGGTGTATTTAATGTTAGTCGGCTTCCCTCCCTCCTCTCTCTCTCTCAGCACTCTCTGACTCCTGCCCTTTAGCCTGCGTAATTGGCCCCTATGTTATAATGCTATGGCCGGGCGATTTCATGAGGCTCACTACAATAAACATATCAAATACAATTGAAATAAAACTATTATCCCGCTGGGGTAACATAAGAAGAAAGAAGTTGAATCTCATGGGGTTTTAACTGTAGCTCTGCATGCTCCTGTCTCCTGTTCAAGCTGGTTGTTGTGTGTCAGGCTGTATGCTCCTGTCTCCTGTTCAGGCTGGTTGTTGTGTGTCAGGCTGTATGCTCCTGTCTCCTGTTCAGGCTGGTTGTTGTGTGCCAGGCTGCATGCTCCTGTCTCCTGTTCAGGCTGGTTGTTGTGTGTCAGGCTGTATGCTCCTGTCTCCTGTTCAGGCTGGTTGTTGTGTGTCAGTGTAACGGTTTTCTTGATGCGAAGGAGAGTCGGACCAAAATGCGGCGTGTAGATTGCGATCCATGTTTATTAAACAAACGTAAAACACGAATCAAAATACAAACACTACAAAATAATAAACGTAATGAAAACCGAAACAGCCTAAACTGGTGCAAACTAACACTAAGGACAGGAACAATCACCCACAAACACACAGTGAAACCCAGGCTACCTAAATATGGTTCCCAATCAGAGACAATGACGAACACCTGCCTCTGACTGAGAACCATATCAGGCTGAACATAGAAATAGACAAACAAGACATGAAACATAGAATACCCACTCAGATCACACCCTGACCAATCAAAACATAGAAAATACAAAGTAAACTATGGTCAGGGCGTGACAGTACCCCCCCCCCAAGGTGCGGACTCCGGCCGCAAAACCTGAACCTATAGGGGAGGGTCTGGGTGGGCATCTGTCCGCGGTGGCGGCTCTGGCGCTGGACGTGGACCCCACTCCATGACAGTTTTAATCCCCCTCCTAAACGTCCCTAAATAGGTTACCCACCACAATGATAACATGGGACAGAGGGACAGCTCGGGACAGAGGTAACTCGGGACAGATGGGTAGCTCAGCACTGAGAGGAAGCTCAGCACTGAGAAGAAGCTCAGCACTGAGAGGAAGCCCAGGCAGGTAGTAGAAACTACCAGAACCTGGCTGGCTGGCGGTTTCAGCAGATCCTGGTCGACTGGCGGATCTGGGAGAATCTGGTCGACTGGCGGATCTGGGAGAATCTGGTCGACTGGCGGATCTGGGAGAATCTGGTCGACTGGCGGATCTGGGAGAATCTGGTCGACTGGCGGATCTGGGAGAATCTGGTCGACTGGCGGATCTGGGAGAATCTGGTCGACTGGCAGATCTGGGAGAATCTGGACGACTGGCAGATCTGGAAGAGTCTGGACGACTGGCAGATCTGGAAGAGTCTGGACGACTGGCAGATCTGGAAGAGTCTGGTCGACTGGCAGATCTGGAAGAGTCTGGTCGACTGGCAGATCTGGAAGAGTCTGGACGACTGGCAGATCTGGAAGAGTCTGGTCGACTGGCAGATCTGGAAGAGTCTGGTCGACTGGCAGATCTGGAAGAGTCTGGTCGACTGGCAGATCTGGAAGAGTCTGGACGACTGGCAGATCTGGAAGAGTCTGGACGACTGGCAGATCTGGAAGAGTCTGGACGACTGGCAGATCTGGAAGAGTCTGGACGACTGGCAGATCTGGAAGAGTCTGGTCGACTGGCAGATCTGGAAGAGTCTGGTCGACTGGCAGATCTGGAAGAGTCTGGTCGACTGGCTGCTCTGGCTGCTCCATGCTGACTGGCTGCTCCATGATGACTGGCAGCTCCATGATGACTGGCGGCCCTGGCTGCTCCATGCTGACTGGCTGCTCTGGCTGCTCCATGCTGACTGGCTGCTCTGGCTGCTCCATGCTGACTGGCTGCTCCATGCTGACTGGCTGCTCCATGCTGACTGGCGGCCCTGGCTGCTCCATGCTGACTGGCGGCCCTGGCTGCTCCATGCTGACTGGCGGCCCTGGCTGCTCCATGCTGACTGGCGGCCCTGGCTGCTCCATGCTGACTGGCAGCTCTGGCGGCTCCTTGCAGACTGGCAGCTCCTTGCAGACTGGCAGCTCCTTGCAGACTGGCAGCTCCTTGCTAACTGGCAGCTCTATGCTAACTGGCAGCTCTAAGCTAACTGGCAGCTCTATGCTAACTGGCAGTTCTGAACAGGCGGGAGACTCCGGCAGCGCTGTAGAGGCGGAAAGCTCTGACAGCGCTAAACAGGCGGGAGACTCCGACAGCGCTGGAGAGGAGGAGGGCTCCGACAGCGCTGGACAGGCGAGGCGCACTGTAGGCTTGATGCGTGGTACTGGCACTGGTGGTACTGGGCCAAGGACACGCACAGGAAGCCTGGTGCGGGGAGCTGCTACCGGAGGGCTGGGGTGTGGAGGTGGTACTGGAAAAACCGGACCGTGCAGGCGCACTGGAGCTCTTGAGCACCGAGCCTGCCCAACCTTACCTGGTTGAATGCTCACGGTCGCCCTGCCAGTGCGGCGAGGTGGAATAGCCAGCACTGGGCTATGCAGGCGAACCGGAGACACCGGGCGCAAGGCTGGTGCCATGTAAGCCGGCCCAAGGAGACGCACTGGAGACCAGCTGCGTAGAGCCGGCTTCATGGCATTAGGCTCGACGCTCAATCTAGCCCGGCAGACACTCGGAGCTGGAATATACCGCACCGGGCTATGCACCCGCACTGGAGACACCGTGCGCACCACTGCATAACACGGTGCCTGTCCGGTCTCTCTAGCCCCCCGGTAAGCACAGGGAGTCTGCTCAGGTCTCCTACCTGGCATAGCCATACTCCCTGTTAGCCCCCCCCCAAGAAATTTTTGGGGCTGCCTCTCAGGCTTCCATCCGCGTCGCCGTGCTGCCTTCTCATACCAGCGCCTCTCTGCTTTCACCGCCTCCATTCTACGGTAACCCTCCTCGCACTGCTCCAGCGAATCCCAGGCGGGCTCCGGCACTCTCCCTGGGTCGGCCGCCCACCTGTCGATCTCCTCCCAAGTAGTATACTCCATACTGTACTCCTCCTTGGGCTGTTCCTGTTGTTTCTTCTCCCGCTGCACCTTAGTGCGGTTACACTCCCCTGGTTTAGCCCAGGGTCCTCTCCCGTCGAGGATTTCCTCCCATGTCCAGAAATCCTTATTGCGCTTCTCCTCGGGCTGCTCCTGCCTGTTGACACGCTGCTTGGTCCGTTGGTGGTGGGTGATTCTGTAACGGTTTTCTTGATGCGAAGGAGAGTCGGACCAAAATGCGGCGTGTAGATTGCGATCCATGTTTATTAAACAAACGTAAAACACGAATCAAAATACAAACACTACAAAATAATAAACGTAATGAAAACCGAAACAGCCTAAACTGGTGCAAACTAACACTAAGGACAGGAACAATCACCCACAAACACACAGTGAAACCCAGGCTACCTAAATATGGTTCCCAATCAGAGACAATGACGAACACCTGCCTCTGACTGAGAACCATATCAGGCTGAACATAGAAATAGACAAACAAGACATGAAACATAGAATACCCACTCAGATCACACCCTGACCAATCAAAACATAGAAAATACAAAGTAAACTATGGTCAGGGCGTGACAGTCAGGCTGTATGCTCCTGTCTCCTGTTCAGGCTGGTTGTTGCGTGCAAGGCTGCATGCTCCTGTCTCCTGTTCAAGCTGGTTGTTGTGTGTCAGGCTGAATGCTCCTGTCTCCTGTTCAGGCTGTTTGTTGTGTGTCAGGCTGTATGCTCAAGTCTCCTGTTCATTCTGGTTGTTGTGTGTCAGGCTGCATTCTCCTGTCTCCTGTACAGACTGGTTGTTGTGTGCCAGGCTGTATGCTCCTGTCTCCTGTGCAGACTGGTTGTTGTGTGCCAGGCTGCATGCTCCTGTCTCCTGTTCAGGCTGGTAGTTGTGTGTTAGGCTGAATGCTCCTGTCTCCTGTTCAGGCTGGTTGTTGTGTGTCAGGCTGTATGCTCCTGTCTCCTGTTCAGGCTGGTTGTTGTGTGCCAGGCTGCATGCTCCTGTCTCCTGTTCAGGCTGGTTGTTGTGTGCCAGGCTGCATGCTCCTCTCTCCTGTTCAGGCTGGTTGTTGTGTGCCAGGCTGTATGCTCCTCTCTCCTGTTCAGGCTGGTTGTTGTATGCCAGGCTGCATGCTCCTGTCTCCTGTTCAGGCTGGTTGTTGTGTTTCAGGCTGTATGCTCCTGTCTCCTGTTCAGGCTGGTTGTTGTGTGCCAGGCTGCATGCTCCTGTCTCCTGTTCAGGCTGGTTGTTGTGTGCCAGGCTGCATGCTCCTCTCTCCTGTTCAGGCTGGTTGTTGTGTGCCAGGCTGTATGCTCCTCTCTCCTGTTCAGGCTGGTTGTTGTATGCCAGGCTGCATGCTCCTGTCTCCTGTTCAGGCTGGTTGTTGTGTGCCAGGCTGCATAGTCCTGTCTCCTGTTCAGGCTGGTTGTTGTGTGTAATGTAGTCTGTGTGTAGCTGGTGTAGAGGAGTCAGGTGCAGGACAGCAGATATGAGTAAATAAATGTATTTTACTCAAAAATAGACAAATACAATACAAAATAAGCGAGCCCGCAATAAATGGACCGTATTACATTAAAACAATCACTCAAAAACAAACATGGGGGAACAGAGGGTTAAATAATGAACAAGTAATTGGGGGATTGAAACCAGGTGCGTAAGACAAAGACAAAACAAATGGAAAATGAAAAGTGGATCGGCGATGGCTAGAAGGCCGGTGACTTGACCGCCAAACGCCGCCCGAACAAGGAGAGGGTCCGACTTTGGCGGAAGTCGTGACATTGTGCGCCAGGCTGCATGCTTCTCTCTCCTGTGCAGACTGGTTGTTGTGTGCCAGGCTGCATGCTTCTCTCTCCTGTTCAGGCTGGTTGTTGTGTGCCAGGCTGCATACTCCTGTCTCCTGTTCAGGCTGGTTGTTGTGGGCCAGGCTGAATGCTCCTGTCTCCTGTTCAGGCTGGTTGTTGTGTGCCAGGCTGCATACTCCTGTCTCCTGTTCAGGCTGGTTGTTGTGTGTCAGGGTATATGCTCCTGTCTCCTGTTCAGGCTGGTTGTTGTGTGTCAGGCTATATGCTCCTGTCTCCTGTTCAGGCTGGTTGTTGTGTGCCAGGCTGTATGCTCCTGTCTCCTTTTCAGGATGGTTGTTGTGTGTCAGGCTGTATGCTCCTGTCTCCTGTTCAGGCTGGTTGTTGTGTGTCAGGCTGTATGCTCCTGTCTCCTGTTCAGGCTGGTTGTTGTGTGTCAGGCTATATGCTCCTGTCTCCTGTTCAGGCTGGTTGTTGTGTGTCAGTCTGTATGCTCCTGTCTCCTGTTCAGGCTGGTTGTTGTGTGTCAGGCTATATGCTCCTGTCTCCTGTTCAGGCTGGTTGTTGTGTGTCAGGCTATATGCTCCTGTCTCCTGTTCAGGCTGGTTGTTGTGTGCCAGGCTGTATGCTCCTGTCTCCTGTTCAGGATGGTTGTTGTGTGTCAGGCTGTATGCTCCTGTCTCCTGTTCAGGATGGTTGTTGTGTGTCAGGCTGTATGCTCCTGTCTCCTGTTCAGGCTGGTTGTTGTGTGTCAGGCTATATGCTCCTGTCTCCTGTTCAGGCTGGTTGTTGTGTGTCAGTCTGTATGCTCCTGTCTCCTGTTCAGGCTGGTTGTTGTGTGTCAGGCTGTATGCTCCTGTCTCCTGTTCAGGCTGGTTGTTGTGTGTCAGGCTGTATGCTCCTGTCTCCTGTTCAGGCTGGTTGTTGTGTGCCTGGCTGCATGTGACTGTGGTTTGACCCAAGAGGCTCTGACGGTGGGCTGATGAAGTCCATTCAGTCATTGGGACTCATAAAGCTTCCACTGTGCTGTGGAGGAGAGTACATGACAGTGAATAAAACAGAGTGGGATCATCTTGTAACTCAGGGAACGTGAGGTAGAGTGGTGATCAGTAATCCAATCACAGAGACAAGGATTGGGAATGAGTAGAGGGACTGTGGAGGGAACAGCGTGCGTCATACAGCTGTGGCTTTGCTTTGACAGCATCTGGAGAGGGGGGAGTGGGAGGGGTCAGGTAATCACGCTACACCCCATTGGTCTCTGGTGAATAAATTATACTGTGTCAGTCAATGACGTGTGTCTACCACCGTGTACAGTACATCAACATCATCGTAACATAGTTGTTTCTGCAGGGGCAGATTAGCACGCAAACCTGCTAGTCAATGATAAACATGTGTAAAGTGAAGGGGCTTTGAGAACTACACACAGTATGGCAGTTGTAAGAGGAGGAGGAGGAGGTGGGAGAACAGTCGTGTTGAACAGAGAGCAGTAGAGGATTGAGGATAGAAAGTAGCAGAGGATAGAGAGCAGTAGAGGGATAGAGAGCAGTAGATGATAGAGTGCAGTAGATTATAGAGAGCAGTAGAGGATAGAGAGCAGTAGAGGATAGAGAGCAGTAGAGGGATAGAGAGCAGTAGAGGATAGAGAGCAGTAGAGGATAGAGAGCAGTAGAGGATAGAGAGCAGTAGATGATAGAGAGCAGTAGAGGGATAGAGAGCAGTAGAGGATAGAGAGCAGCAGAGGAGAGAGAGCAGTAGAGGATAGAGAACAGTTGAGGATAGAGAGAAGTAGAGGATAGAGAGCAGTAGAGGGATAGAGAGCAGTAGAGGATAGAGAGCAGTAGAGGGATAGAGAGCAGTAGAGGATAGAGAGCAGTAGAGGATATAGAGCAGTAGAGGATAGAGAGCAGTAGAGGGATAGAGAGCATTACAGGATAGAGAGCAGTAGAGGATAGAGGGCAGTAGAGGATAGAGAGCAGTAGAGGGATAGAGAGCAGTAGAGGATTGAGGAGAGAAAGCAGCAGAGGAGAGAGAGTAGTAGAGGATAGAGAACAGTAGAGGATAGAGAGAAGTAGAGGAATAGAGAGCAGTAGAGGATAGAGAGCAGTAGAGGATAGAGAGCAGAAGAGGGTTGAGGATAGAAAGCAGCAGAGGAGAGAGAGCAGTAGAGGACAGAGAGCAGTAGAGGATAGAGACCAGTAGAGGATAGAGAGCAGTAGAGCGATAGAGAGCAGTAGAGGGATAGAGAGCAGTAGAGGATTGAGGAGGGAAAGCAGCAGAGGAGAGAGAGCAGTAGAGGATAGAGAGCAGTAGAGGATTGAGGAGAGAAAGCAGCAGAGGATAGAGACCAGTAGAGGATAGAGACCAGTAGAGGATAGAGAGCAGTAGAGGATAGAGAGCTGTAGAGGGTAGAGAGCAGTAGAGGATAGAGAGCAGTAGAGGATAGAAAGCAGTAGAGGATAGAGACCAGTAGAGGATGGAGAGCAGTAGAGGATAAAGAGCAGTAGTGTAGAGAGCAGTAGAGTGTAGAGAGCAGTAGAGGGATAAAGAGCAGTAGAGGGATAAAGAGCAGTAGAGGGATAGAGAGCAGTAGAGGATAGAGAGCAGTAGAGGATAGAGAGCAGTAGAGGATAGAGAGCAGTAGAGGATAGAGAGCAGTAGAGGATAGAGAGCAGTAGAGGGATAGAGAGCAGTATAGGGTTGAGGAGAGAAAGCAGCAGAGGAGAGAGAGCAGTAGAGGATAGAGACCAGTAGAGGATAGAGAGCAGTAGAGGATAGAGAGCTGTAGAGGGTAGAGAGCAGTAGAGGATAGAGGGCAGTAGAGGATAGAAAGCAGTAGAGGATAGAGACCAGTAGAGGATGGAGAGCAGTAGAGGATAAAGAGCAGTAGTGTAGAGAGCAGTAGAGTGTAGAGAGCAGTAGAGGGATAAAGAGCAGTAGAGGGATAAAGAGCAGTAGAGGGATAGAGAGCAGTAGAGGATAGAGAGCAGTAGAAGATAGAGAGCAGCAGAGGAGAGAGAGCAGTAGAAAATAGAAAACAGTAGAGGATAGAGAGAAGTAGAGGATAGAGAGCAGTAGAGGGATAGAGAGCAGTAGAGGATAGAGAGCAGTAGAGGGATAGAGAGCAGTAGAGGATAGAGAGCAGTAGAGGATATAGAGCAGTAGAGGATAGAGAGCAGTAGAGGGATAGAGAGCATTACAGGATAGAGAGCAGTAGAGGATAGAGGGCAGTAGAAGATAGAGAGCAGTAGAGGGATAGAGAGCAGTAGAGGATGGAGGAGAGAAAGCAGCAGAGGAGAGAGAGTAGTAGAGGATAGAGAACAGTAGAGGATAGAGAGAAGTAGAGGATAGAGAGCAGAAGAGGGTTGAGGATAGAAAGCAGCAGAGGAGAGAGAGCAGTAGAGGACAGAGAGCAGTAGAGGATAGAGACCAGTAGAGGATAGAGAGCAGTAGATGGATAGAGAGCAGAAGAGGGTTGAGGATAGAAAGCAGCAGAGGAGAGAGAGCAGAAGAGGATAGAGAGCAGAAGAGGGTTGAGGATAGAAAGCAGCAGAGGAGAGAGAGCAGTAGAGGACAGAGAGCAGTAGAGGATAGAGACCAGTAGAGGATAGAGAGCAGTAGAGCGATAGAGAGCAGTAGAGGGATAGAGAGCAGTAGAGGATTGAGGAGGGAAAGCAGCAGAGGAGAGAGAGCAGTAGAGGATAGAGAGCAGTAGAGGATTGAGGAGTGAAAGCAGCAGAGGATAGAGACCAGTAGAGGATAGAGACCAGTAGAGGATAGAGAGCAGTAGAGGATAGAGAGCTGTAGAGGGTAGAGAGCAGTAGAGGATAGAGGGCAGTAGAGGATAGAAAGCAGTAGAGGATAGAGACCAGTAGAGGATGGAGAGCAGTAGAGGATAAAGAGCAGTAGTGTAGAGAGCAGTAGAGTGTAGAGAGCAGTAGAGGGATAAAGAGCAGTAGAGGGATAAAGAGCAGTAGAGGGATAGAGAGCAGTAGAGGATAGAGAGCAGTAGAAGATAGAGAGCAGTAGAGGATTTGAGGATAGAGTCCAGTAGAGGATAGAGAGCAGTAGAGGATTGAGGATAGAGAGCAGTAGAGGATAGAGAGCAGTAGAAGATAGAGAGCAGTAGAGGATAGAGAGCAGTAGAGGATAGAGGGCAGTAGAGGATAGAGAGCAGTAGAGGGATAGAGAGCAGTAGAGGATCGAGGAGAGAAAGCAGCAGAGGAGAGAGAGTAGTAGAGGATAGAGAACAGTAGAGGATAGAGAGAAGTAGAGGAATAGAGAGCAGTAGAGGATAGAGAGCAGTAGAGGATAGAGAGCAGAAGAGGGTTGAGGATAGAAAGCAGCAGAGGAGAGAGAGCAGTAGAGGACAGAGAGCAGTAGAGGATAGAGACCAGTAGAGGATAGAGAGCAGTAGAGCGATAGAGAGCAGTAGAGGGATAGAGAGCAGTAGAGGATTGAGGAGGGAAAGCAGCAGAGGAGAGAGAGCAGTAGAGGATAGAGAGCAGTAGAGGATTGAGGAGAGAAAGCAGCAGAGGATAGAGACCAGTAGAGGATAGAGACCAGTAGAGGATAGAGAGCAGTAGAGGATAGAGAGCTGTAGAGGGTAGAGAGCAGTAGAGGATAGAGAGCAGTAGAGGATAGAAAGCAGTAGAGGATAGAGACCAGTAGAGGATGGAGAGCAGTAGAGGATAAAGAGCAGTAGTGTAGAGAGCAGTAGAGTGTAGAGAGCAGTAGAGGGATAAAGAGCAGTAGAGGGATAAAGAGCAGTAGAGGGATAGAGAGCAGTAGAGGATAGAGAGCAGTAGAGGATAGAGAGCAGTAGAGGATAGAGAGCAGTAGAGGATAGAGAGCAGTAGAGGATAGAGAGCAGTAGAGGGATAGAGAGCAGTAAAGGGTTGAGGAGAGAAAGCAGCAGAGGAGAGAGAGCAGTAGAGGATATAGAGCAGTAGAGGATTGAGGATAGAAAGCAGCAGAGGAGAGATAGCAGTAGAGGATAGAGAGCAGTAGAGGATAGAGAGCAGTAGAGGATAGAGAGCAGTAGAGGGATAGAGAGCATTACAGGATAGAGAGCAGTAGAGGATAGAGGGCAGTAGAAGATAGAGAGCAGTCGAGGGATAGAGAGAAGTAGAGGATTGAGGAGAGAAAGCAGCAGAGGAGAGAGAGTAGTAGAGGATAGAGAACAGTAGAGGATAGAGAGAAGTAGAGGATAGAGAGCAGAAGAGGGTTGAGGATAGAAAGCAGCAGAGGAGAGAGAGCAGTAGAGGACAGATAGCAGTAGAGGATAGAGACCAGTAGAGGATAGAGAGCAGTAGATGGATAGAGAGCAGAAGAGGGTTGAGGATAGAAAGCAGCAGAGGAGAGAGAGCAGTAGAGGATAGAGAGCAGAAGAGGGTTGAGGATAGAAAGCAGCAGAGGAGAGAGAGCAGTAGAGGACAGAGAGCAGTAGAGGATAGAGACCAGTAGAGGATAGAGAGCAGTAGAGCGATAGAGAGCAGTAGAGGGATAGAGAGCAGTAGAGGATTGAGGAGGGAAAGCAGCAGAGGAGAGAGAGCAGTAGAGGATAGAGAGCAGTAGAGGATTGAGGAGAGAAAGCAGCAGAGGATAGAGACCAGTAGAGGATAGAGACCAGTAGAGGATAGAGAGCAGTAGAGGATAGAGAGCTGTAGAGGGTAGAGAGCAGTAGAGGATAGAGGGCAGTAGAGGATAGAAAGCAGTAGAGGATAGAGACCAGTAGAGGATGGAGAGCAGTAGAGGATAAAGAGCAGTAGTGTAGAGAGCAGTAGAGTGTAGAGAGCAGTAGAGGGATAAAGAGCAGTAGAGGGATAAAGAGCAGTAGAGGGATAGAGAGCAGTAGAGGATAGAGAGCAGTAGAAGATAGAGAGCAGTAGAGGATTTGAGGATAGAGTCCAGTAGAGGATAGAGAGCAGTAGAGGATTGAGGATAGAGAGCAGTAGAGGATAGAGAGCAGTAGAAGATAGAGAGCAGTAGAGGATAGAGAGCAGTAGAGGATAGAGGGCAGTAGAGGATAGAGAGCAGTAGAGGGATAGAGAGCAGTAGAGGATTGAGGAGAGAAAGCAGCAGAGGAGAGAGAGTAGTAGAGGATAGAGAACAGTAGAGGATAGAGAGAAGTAGAGGAATAGAGAGCAGTAGAGGATAGAGAGCAGTAGAGGATAGAGAGCAGAAGAGGGTTGAGGATAGAAAGCAGCAGAGGAGAGAGAGCAGTAGAGGACAGAGAGCAGTAGAGGATAGAGACCAGTAGAGGATAGAGAGCAGTAGAGCGATAGAGAGCAGTAGAGGGATAGAGAGCAGTAGAGGATTGAGGAGGGAAAGCAGCAGAGGAGAGAGAGCAGTAGAGGATAGAGAGCAGTAGAGGATTGAGGAGAGAAAGCAGCAGAGGATAGAGACCAGTAGAGGATAGAGACCAGTAGAGGATAGAGAGCAGTAGAGGATAGAGAGCTGTAGAGGGTAGAGAGCAGTAGAGGATAGAGAGCAGTAGAGGATAGAAAGCAGTAGAGGATAGAGACCAGTAGAGGATGGAGAGCAGTAGAGGATAAAGAGCAGTAGTGTAGAGAGCAGTAGAGTGTAGAGAGCAGTAGAGGGATAAAGAGCAGTAGAGGGATAAAGAGCAGTAGAGGGATAGAGAGCAGTAGAGGATAGAGAGCAGTAGAGGATAGAGAGCAGTAGAGGATAGAGAGCAGTAGAGGATAGAGAGCAGTAGAGGATAGAGAGCAGTAGAGGGATAGAGAGCAGTATAGGGTTGAGGAGAGAAAGCAGCAGAGGAGAGAGAGCAGTAGAGGATATAGAGCAGTAGAGGATTGAGGATAGAAAGCAGCAGAGGAGAGATAGCAGTAGAGGATAGAGAGCAGTAGACGATTGAGGATAGAAAGCAGCAGAGGAGAGAGAGCAGTAGAGGATATAGAGCAGTAGAGGATTGAGACCAGTAGAGGATAGAGAGCAGTAGAGGGATAGAGAGCAGTAGAGGATTGAGGAGAGAAAGCAGCAGAGGAGAGAGAGCAGTAGAGGATAGAGAGCAGTAGAGGATAGAGAGCAGTAGAGGATGGAGGAAAGAAAGCAGCAGAGGCGAGAGAGCAGTAGAGGATAGAGAGCAGTAGAGGATAGAGAGCAGTAGAGGATAGAGAGCAGTAGAGGATAGAGAGCAGTAGAGGGTAGAGACCAGTAGAGGATAGAGAGCAGTAGAGTGTAGAGAGCAGTAGAGTGTAGAGAGCAGTAGAGGGATAGAGAGGATAGAGAGCAGTAGAGGATAGAGTGCAGTAGAGGATAGAGAGCAGTAGAGGACAGAGGATAGAAAGCAGCAGAGGATAGAGAGCAGTAGAGGATAGAGAGCAGTAGAGGATAGAGACCAGTAGAGGATAGAGAGCAGTAGAGTGTAGAGAGAAGTAGAAGATAGAGAGCAGTAGAAGATAGAGAGCAGTAGAGGGATAGAGAGCAGTAGAGGGATAGAGAGCAGTAGATGGATAGAGAGCAGTAGATGGATGGAGAGCAGTAGAGGGATAGAGAGCAGTAGAGGGTTGAGGAGAGAAAGCAGCAGAGTAGAGAGAGCAGTAGAGGATAGAGACCAGTAGAGGATAGAGAGCAGTAGAGGATAGAGAGCAGTAGAGGATAGAGAGCAGTAGAGTGTAGAGGGCAGTAGTGTAGGGAGCAGTAGAGGGATATAGAGCAGTAGACGATAGAGAGCAGTAGTGTAGGGAGCAGTAGAGGGATAGAGAGCAGTAGAGGATAGAGAGCAGTAGAGGATAGAGAGCAGTAGAGGATTGAGGATAGAAAGCAGCAGAGGAGAGAGAGCAGTAGAGGAGAGAGAGCAGTAGAGGATAGAGACCAGTAGAGGATAGAGAGCAGTAGAGTGTAGAGAGAAGTAGAAGATAGAGAGCAGTAGAGGATAGAGAGCAGTAGAAGATAGAGAGCATTATAGGATAGATAGCAGTAGAGGATAGAGAGCAGTAGAGGGATAGAGAGCAGTATAGGATAGAGAGCAGTATAGGATAGAGAGCATTATAGGATAGAGAGCAGTAGAGGATAGAGAGCAGTAGAGGGATAGAGAGCAGTAGAGGATTGAGGAGAGAAAGCAGCAGAGGAGAGAGAGCAGTAGAGGATAGAGAGCAGGAGAGGATAGAGAGCAGTAGAGGATAGAGACCAGTAGAGGGTAGAGAGCAGTAGAGGGATAGAGAGCAGTAAAGGGATAGAGAGCAGTGGAGGATAGAGATCAGTAGAGGATAGAGAGCAGTAGATGGATAGAGAGCAGAAGATGGATAGAGAGCAGTACAGGATAGAGAGCAGTAGAGGATAGAGTGCAGTAGAGGATAGAGAGCAGTAGAGGGATAGAGAGCAGTAGAGGATTGAGGAGAGAAAGCAGCAGAGGAGAGAGAGCAGTAGAGGATAGAGGACAGTAGATGGATAGAGAGCAGTAGATGGATAGAGAGCAGTACAGGATAGAGAGCAGTACAGGATAGAGAGCAGTAGAGGGATAGAGAGCAGTAGAGGATTGAGGAGAGAAAGCAGCAGAGGAGAGAGAGCAGTAGAGGATAGAGAGAGGATAGAGAGCAGTAGAGGATAGAGAGCAGTAGAGGGATAGAGAGCATTACAGGATAGAGAGCAGTAGAAGATAGAGAGAATTAGAGGATAGAGAGCAGTAGAGGATAGAGAGCAGTAGAGGGATAGAGAGCAGTATAGGATAGAGAGCAGTATAGGATAGAGAGCATTATAGGATAGAGAGCATCATAGGATAGAGAGCATTATAGGATAGAGAGCAGTAGAGGATAGAGAGCAGTAGAGGGTTAGAGAGCAGTAGAGGAGAGAGAGCAGTAGAGGATAGAGAGCAGTAGAGGATAGAGAGCAGTAGAGGATAGAGACCAGTAGAGGGTAGAGAGCAGTAGAGGGATAGAGAGCAGTAAAGGGATAGAGAGCAGTAGAGGATAGAGAGCAGTAGAGGATAGAGAGCAGTAGATGGATAGAGAGCAGTAGATGGATAGAGAGCAGTACAGGATGGAGAGCAGTAGAGGATAGAGAGCAGTAGAGGATAGAGAGGATAGAGAGCAGTAGAGGATAGAGTGCAGTAGAGGATAGAGAGCAGTAGAGGACAGAGGATAGAAAGCAGCAGAGGATAGAGAGCAGTAGAGGATAGAGAGCAGTAGAGGATAGAGACCAGTAGAGGATAGAGAGCAGTAGAGGACAGAGGATAGAAAGCAGCAGAGGATAGAGAGCAGTAGAGGATAGAGAGCAGTAGAGGATAGAGACCAGTAGAGGATAGAGAGCAGTAGAGTGTAGAGAGAAGTAGAAGATAGAGAGCAGTAGAGGATAGAGAGCAGTAGAAGATAGAGAGCAGTAGAGGGATAGAGAGCAGTAGATGGATAGAGAGCAGTAGATGGATGGAGAGCAGTAGAGGGATAGAGAGCAGTAGAGGGTTGAGGAGAGAAAGCAGCAGAGTAGAGAGAGCAGTAGAGGATAGAGACCAGTAGAGGATAGAGAGCAGTAGAGGATAGAGAGCAGTAGAGGATAGAGAGCAGTAGAGTGTAGAGGGCAGTAGTGTAGGGAGCAGTAGAGGGATATAGAGCAGTAGACGATAGAGAGCAGTAGTGTAGGGAGCAGAAGAGGGATAGAGAGCAGTAGAGGATAGAGAGCAGTAGAGGATAGAGAGCAGTAGAGGATTGAGGATAGAAAGCAGCAGAGGAGAGAGAGCAGTAGAGGAGAGAGAGCAGTAGAGGATAGAGACCAGTAGAGGATAGAGAGCAGTAGAGTGTAGAGAGAAGTAGAAGATAGAGAGCAGTAGAGGATAGAGAGCAGTAGAAGATAGAGAGCATTATAGGATAGATAGCAGTAGAGGATAGAGAGCAGTAGAGGGATAGAGAGCAGTATAGGATAGAGAGCAGTATAGGATAGAGAGCATTATAGGATAGAGAGCAGTAGAGGATAGAGAGCAGTAGAGGGATAGAGAGCAGTAGAGGATTGAGGAGAGAAAGCAGCAGAGGAGAGAGAGCAGTAGAGGATAGAGAGCAGGAGAGGATAGAGAGCAGTAGAGGATAGAGACCAGTAGAGGGTAGAGAGCAGTAGAGGGATAGAGAGCAGTAAAGGGATAGAGAGCAGTGGAGGATAGAGATCAGTAGAGGATAGAGAGCAGTAGATGGATAGAGAGCAGAAGATGGATAGAGAGCAGTACAGGATAGAGAGCAGTAGAGGATAGAGTGCAGTAGAGGATAGAGAGCAGTAGAGGGATAGAGAGCAGTAGAGGATTGAGGAGAGAAAGCAGCAGAGGAGAGAGAGCAGTAGAGGATAGAGGACAGTAGATGGATAGAGAGCAGTAGATGATAGAGAGCAGTACAGGATAGAGAGCAGTACAGGATAGAGAGCAGTAGAGGATAGAGAGCAGTAGAGGGATAGAGAGCAGTAGAGGATTGAGGAGAGAAAGCAGCAGAGGAGAGAGAGCAGTAGAGGATAGAGAGAGGATAGAGAGCAGTAGAGGATAGAGAGCAGTAGAGGGATAGAGAGCATTACAGGATAGAGAGCAGTAGAAGATAGAGAGAATTAGAGGATAGAGAGCAGTAGAGGATAGAGAGCAGTAGAGGGATAGAGAGCAGTATAGGATAGAGAGCAGTATAGGATAGAGAGCATTATAGGATAGAGAGCATTATAGGATAGAGAGCATTATAGGATAGAGAGCAGTAGAGGATAGAGAGCAGTAGAGGGTTAGAGAGCAGTAGAGGAGAGAGAGCAGTAGAGGATAGAGAGCAGTAGAGGATAGAGAGCAGTAGAGGATAGAGACCAGTAGAGGGTAGAGAGCAGTAGAGGGATAGAGAGCAGTAAAGGGATAGAGAGCAGTAGAGGATAGAGAGCAGTAGAGGATAGAGAGCAGTAGATGGATAGAGAGCAGTAGATGGATAGAGAGCAGTACAGGATGGAGAGCAGTAGAGGATAGAGAGCAGTAGAGGATAGAGAGCAGTAGAGGGATAGAGAGCAGTAGAGGATTGAGGAGAGAAAGCAGCAGAGGACAGAGAGCAGTAGAGGTTATAGAGCAGTAGAGGATTGAGGATAGAAAGCAGCAGAGGAGAGAGAGCAGTAGAGGACAGAGAGCAGTAGAGGGTTGAGGATAGAGAGCAGTAGAGGATAGAGAGCAGTAGACGATAGAGAGCAGTAGAGGATAGAGTGCAGTAGAGGGATAGAGAGCAGTAGAGGATTGAGGAGAGAAAGCATCAGAGGAGAGAGAGCAGTAGAGGATACATAGCAGTAGAGGATTGAGGATAGAAAGCAGCAGAGGAGATATAGCAGTAGAGGATAGAGAGCAGTAGACGATTGAGGATAGAAAGTAGAGGATAGAGAGCAGTAGAAGATAGAGAGCAGTAGAGGATAGAGAGCAGTAGAGGATAGAGAACAGTAGAGGATAGAGAGCAGTAGAGGATAGAGAGCAGTAGAAGATAGAGAGCAGTAGAGGATAGAGAGCAGTAGAGGATAGAGAGCAGTAGAGGATAGAGAGCAGTAGAGGGATAGAGAGCAGTAGAGGACTGAGGAGAGCGAGCAGTAGAGGGATAGAGAGCAGTAGAGGATTGAGGAGAGAAAGCAGCAGAGGAGAGAGAGCAGTAGAGGATAGAGAGCAGTAGAGTGTAGAGAGCAGTAGAGGATAGGGAGCAGTAGAGGGATAGAGAGCAGTAGAGGGATAGAGAGCAGTAGAGGATAGAGAGCAGTAGAGGATAGAGAGCAGTAGAGTGTGGAGAGCAGTAGAGTGTAGAGAACAGTAGAGGATAGAGAGCAGTAGAGGATAGAGAGCAGTAGAGGATAGAGAGCAGTAGTGTAGGGAGCAGTAGAGGGATAGAGAGCAGTAGAGGATAGAGAGCAGTAGAGGATAGAGAGCAGTAGAGGAGAGAGAGCAGTAGAGGATAGAGAGCAGTAGAGGATAGAGAGCAGTAGAGGATTGAGGATAGAAAGCAGCAGAGGAGAGAGAGCAGTAGAGGAGAGAGAGCAGTAGAGGATAGAGAGCAGTAGAGGATAGAGAGCAGTAGAGGATAGAGAGCAGTAGAGTGTAGAGAGAAGTAGAGTGTAGAGAGCAGTAGAAGATAGAGAGCAGTAGAGGATAGAGAGCAGTAGAGGATAGAGAGCAGTAGAAGATAGAGAGCACTAGAGGATAGAGAGCAGTAGAGGATAGAGAGCAGTAGAGGATAGAGAGCAGTAGAGGGATAGAGAGCAGTAGAGGATTGAGGAGAGAGAGCAGTAGAGGGATAGAGAGCAGTAGAGGATTGAGGAGAGAAAGCAGCAGAGGAGAGAGAGCAGTAGAGGATAGAGAGCAGTAGAGTGTAGAGAGCAGTAGAGGATAGAGAGCAGTAGAGGGATAGAGAGCAGTAAAGGGATAGAGAGCAGTAGAGGATAGAGAGCAGTAGAGGATAGAGCGCAGTAGAGTGTAGAGAGCAGTAGAGGGATAGAGGATAGAGAGCAGTAGAGGATAGAGAGCAGTAGAGGATAGAGAGCAGTAGAGTGTAGAGAGCAGTAGAGTGTAGAGAGCAGTAGAGGATAGAGAGCAGTAGAGGATAGAGAGCAGTAGAGGATAGAGAGCAGTAGAGGATAGAGAGCAGTAGAGGATAGAGAGCAGTAGAGGGTTGAGAGCAGTAGAGGATAGAGAGCAGTAGAGGATAGAGAGCAGTAAAGGGTAGAGAACAGTTATAGGCTCCCATCTATTCCAGAATGGGCTGTCTGATGGGAACTTGTTCCTAGATCTACTGTCATAGATTTGTCACTTTCCCAGATTGTTCCGGAATAATGTTGATCATTCGAGTACATTTGAGTTGAGATCACAGGTTAAAATGTTGTTTGCTTCAAATGTAGTGATGTTATACCCCACTGGCTCCATCGATCTGTTTAGTCTGTCACTTTCTGGTAGCCTGGGAGGAGCCAGGTCCAGTTTTCAGATGTTCCGTGTAGATCCAGAGGGGGCGTAGGTGAGGGTGGGAGGATTAGCCTGCTTTAGTCTCATCGCCCCATGTATTCATGCAGAGAACAGCAGCAGCTCTAATCCCAGCCGTCCCTGAACATGTCCCACCATCTGTCCATCCATCCGCTGTCTGGCCACACTGCTTCGTCCCTGCCGCCCCGACTCGCTCTCACACTTCCCACCACCTCACCCGGCTAGAAACCGAACTGGAACATAGTGGATATGATTTATGCATACAGAGCCCAGGCAGACAGGCTGTGAATCTGAATCTGTTGAGCCGGGGACCCAGGGAGTAGGGAAGTTCAGTAAATGTCACACCTTTGGAGGAAAATGTAGACCTCCAGGTATCTCATTATTTTGAGCATGGGCTGTAATGAAAGGAATGGAAACGATCTGGAAAGGAGGCCACTGTCTGGATGGATCGGGATCAAGGGAGGGAACATAACATGGTCTGGGTCCAGAAGGCGAGGTCAGTACAGGTGCATTAAAGCTGGGACCAAGAGACTGAAAAACAGCTTCTATCTCAAGGCCATCGGACAGCCATCACTAACACAGAGAGGCTGCTGCCTACATACAGACTTGAAATCATTGGCCTCTTTTATAAATGGATCGCAAGTCACTAAAATAATACCACTTTAATCATGTTAACATATCTTGCATTTCTTATCTCATATGTATATACGGTATTTTATACCATCTATTGCATCTTGTCTATGCCGCTCGGTCATTGCTCATCCATATATTTATATGTATATATCAAATGTATATATCATATTCGGCAAATGTGACAAATAAAAGACTCAAATTAGTCAAATTGGTGTGATGTTGACATTCTCACAACAATGTAGGTTTTCATCTGTAGCTTATTGTGGCCAATACCTGATCAAAACATCCCTGACACAATAACTCACTGTAATGTAGATTTTTGGCCATCAAGGAAAACACTATGTCTGGTGCAAAACCAACACCTCTCATCACCCCGAGAATGCCATCCCCACAGTGAAGCATGGTGGTGGCAGCATCATGCTGTGGGGATGTTTTTCATCGGCAGGGGCTGGGAAACTGGTCAGAATTGAAGGAATGATGAATGGCGCTAAATACAGCGAAATTCTTGTGGGAAACCTGTTTCAGTCTTCAAGAGATTTGAGACTGGGACGGAGGTTCACCTTCCAGCAGGACAATGACCCTAAGCATACTGCTAAAGCAACACTCGAGTGGTTTAAGGGGAAACATTTAAATGTCTTGGAAAGGCCTAGTCTAAGCCCAGACCTCAATCCAATTGAGAATCTGTGGTATGACTTAAAGATTGCTGTACACCAGTGGAACCCATCCAACTTGAAGGAGCTGGAGCAGTTTTGCCTTGAATAATGGGCAAGAATCCCACTGGTTAGATGTGCCAAGCTTATAGAGACACACTCCAAGAGACTTGCAGCTGTAATTGCTGCAAAAGGTGGTTCTACAAAGTATTGACTTTGGGGAGGTGAATAGTTATGCACACTCAAATGTTCTGTTTTTTTGTGTGTCTTATTTCTTGTTTGTTTCACCCCCCAAAAAATGGGCATCTTCAAAGTGGTAGGCATGTTGTGTAAATGAGGTTGTAAATAGGAAAAATGCCAAGGGGGTGAATACCTTCGCAAGCCACTGTATAGGTTACATACACAGCCTTCTGGTTTAAATATTCACTCCCAGATGGAAGCAGAGACATCAGGTGACATTCTGTAGTCACACCACTTTCAAACACACATCCGTCATCTCCCCCGAGGCTGTCACATTAGCAGAGAGCTAAACAGGTGGTGCCAACGGGTGCCAACCATCAGGTGCCAAGGTTCCAGTGGGGGAAAGATTTAGGTCATATTTGTTTAATTGCCTCTGTGGTCGTGGCAGGTGGAGTTACCTTGATTTATTACAGTCCTGACCCGGGAGAGAGTTCTGTTACTCAGCAATGTAATGTAATTATCATGTTTCCGGTAAGACCCAAGTGCAGACTGTGTTGAAGTAACAATGTTAATTACAACAACAGGGGCAGGCAAACGACAGGTCAGGGCAGGCAAATCCAGAGTAGGGGCAAAGGCACCAGACGGCAGTCAGGGGCAGGGGCAGGCAGAGTGGTCAGGCAGGCGGGGACAGGCAGAGTCAGAGTCAGGACAGGCAATGGTCAAAACCAGGAGAGCGAGAAAATAGAGACTGGGGAAAAGCAGGAGATGAGAGTCAACCAAAACGCTGGTTGACTTGACAACCAAGACGAACTGGCAACAGACAAACAGAGAACGCAGGTATAAGTACCCAGGGGATAATGGGGAAGATGGGAGACACCTGGAAGGGGTGGAGATGAGCACAAGGACAGGTGAAACAGATCAGGGCGTGGCAATTAAACCAAGCTGCGAAGTCGCTGAAATGATTGGACAGAATTAATATTGGAAATGAGTTTATTCTTATGGTTCGGCAGGGATGTTTGATGTTCTCACCTTGCAGCTCACAGGATATAGGTGGAGAGTAAAACAACAGCACTGATGAAAATTAGGTGATCCATGCACTACGCCAGCCTGTATGACACTGTAGGATCAGAGCCTTTGATTATAATATTCCCCTTCTGTAACATGCTTGCTGTTCTGGTATATTTACCCATTTGTTTTTGGCGAGTTCAATACTTTGAAACTAACTATATTGATCCATGCAGGGCTCCTTTATGGTTGTATGAGAGGCGGTTTAATATATCTTTACAGATCTCTCTTCCAGCCATCCTTCACAACCTCTTTGTTCTTCAAGAGCCATGATTCATCCTCATACCCAGGCTGCCTCTGCAGCAGATATTCTAACAGAAGCCTGTGAAGACTAGGGGGAGTTGGAAACATAGGGATAAGAGGTCTTCATGGGACTGAATCATACACAACTCATCAGAAGGCCTCCACTGTAGATGTGATGATGAGCAAATAGGGTGTCATAATCAGATGGTAAGATCACTCCGAGACCATGCAGGCTGTTGAGAAGGGAAGAGATGTTTAAAATCCTTGAGTCACATCTTGTGTAACAGGCTTCCTTCAATGAACAGGGATTAACACGTCTGCTGTTAACTGTATGGCTGAGGAGACAGAGAGAGAGACATCTTGAACATCTTGTTCGCTTAAGGACCATGTATTTTATGTATTTTCTGTGCCTAAGGAAATAATGGCGCCTACTGCAGAGCAATTTTCTCTTGGCAGTTTACTACGCTTAATGTTGTGGTTGCGGAAACAGGAGGCAAGCGTAATGTCCGGAGGAAACAGCATAATGGAGGTCTGGCTGCTAAAAGCCTAATCTTTCCTGTTTTTTTCACAGTTTAAGTTGGATGCAGTAACTGCCTGAGACAGCAGATGAGTTGATTCAGAGGAAAGCATTTCTCTGACACCGAGGTCAATAAAGTCCCCCAATCACTTTGTTGCATTTGGATTCACCAAATAGCTTGCTTGTCAATGTGTTGTGTCAGGCTCAGCATTTCCTTCTCAATCACAATTCCAATGATCCTCTCTCAGTTTAGTAATACAGTAGTAAACAAGTCACTCCTGCTTAGCTCCAGTGTGTTCAATAAGGCTTGATCCTTTTAGTCCCATTATCTACATCTCCATTCTCTGTCATCACAGTAGAGCCCTTCACTCCGTGTAGGTTTGTAATGATACTCAGTGTCTATTGTATAAGAAACCTGATCACCATCCACCACATTAATGGCCTCATTGTGTTTCTGTGTGGAGAGGGATAGCAGTCTGCAGTACGGCAGCAGCACTCTGGGCTTTTACCACTGAGGCTGTTCACACAGCCACTCACTGTGCACAGACGTCAATTCAACGTCTATTCCACGTTTGTTCAACGTAATTTCATTGAAATGACATGGAAACAACTGTCACGACTCAGGATATGACCCAGATGCAGACACAGGAGGCGGATGGTTCAGTTCTCAGATCATTTATTGTAACATGGTGGGCAGGCAAAGGGCAAGTCAAGGACAGGCAGAAGTTCCTAACCAGGTCAGAGTCCAACAAGTACAGGATGGCAGGCAGGCTCTGGCTCTGGCTCTGGCTCTGGCTCTGGCTCTGGCTCTGGCTCTGGCTCTGGCTCTGGCTCTGGCTCTGGCTCAGGCTCAGGATCAGGATCAGGATCAGGATCAGGACAGGCAGAATAGTCAGAACCGGGAGGACTAGAAAACAGAAACTAGAGCTACTGGAAAATGGGGAAACACGCAGATAAGACTTGACAAGACAAGACAATCTGGCAACAGACCAACAGAAACGCAGGTATAAGGACACAGGGGATAACGGGGGGAAATGGGGGACAACTGGTGAGGGGTGGAGACAAGCACAAGACAGGTGAAACAGATCGGGATGTGACAACAACGTTGTTTCAACCAGTGTGTGCCCAGTGGGCAGGCATTAAAACACCACATTGTCAACATCGCAATATCTCCCGCTTGGTCTGTTGCATAATGCATGAGAGGGAACATTACTAGCGGGCCAGAGGCTGCCTCTGCCTCACCTCACTCCTTAATAGTTCTTTCATAAGGCTGCCTCTGCCTCACTCCTTAATAGTTATTTCATAAGGCTGCCTCTGCCTCACTCCTTAATAGTTATTTCATAAGGCTGCCTCTGCCTCTGCCTCACTCCTTAATAGTTCTTTCATAAGGCTGCCTCTGCCTCACTCCTTAATAGTTCTTTCATAAGGCTGCCTCTGCCTCTGCCTCACTCCTTAATAGTTCTTTCATAAGGCTGTCTCTGCCTCACTCCTTAATAGTTATTTCATAAGGCTGCCTCTGCCTCACTCCTTAATAGTTATTTCATAAGGCTGCCTCTGCCTCACTCCTTAATAGTTCTTTCATAAGGCTGCCTCTGCCTCACTCCTTAATAGTTATTTCATAAGGCTGCCTCTGCCTCTGCCTCACTCCTTAATAGTTCTTTCATAAGGCTGCCTCTGCCTCTGCCTCACTCCTTAATAGTTATTTCATAAGGCTGCCTCTGCCTCACTCCTTAATAGTTCTTTCATAAGGCTGCCTCTGCCTCTGCCTCACTCCTTAATAGTTCTTTCATAAGGCTGCCTCTGCCTCTGCCTCACTCCTTAATAGTTCTTTCATAAGGCTGCCTCTGCCTCGCCTCACTCCTTAATAGTTATTTCAGAAGGCTGCCTCTGCCTCTGCCTCACTCCTTAATAGTTCTTTCATAAGGCTGCCTCTGCCTCTGCCTCACTCCTTAATAGTTCTTTCATAAGGCTGCCTCTGTCTCTGCCTCACTCCTTAATAGATTGTTCATAAGGCTGCCTCTGCCTCACTCCTTAATAGATTGTTCATAAGGCTGCCTCTGTCTCTGCCTCACTCCTTAATAGATTGTTCATAAGGCTGCCTCTGTCTCTGCCTCACTCCGTAATAGATTGTTCATAAAGCTGCCTCTGCCTTGCCTCACTCCTTAATAGATTGTTCATAAAGCTGCCTCTGCCTTGCCTCACTCCTTAATAGATTGTTCATAAGGCTGCCTCTGCCTTGCCTCACTCCTTAATAGATTGTTCATAAGGCTGTCTCTGCCTCACTCCTTAATAGATTGTTCATAAGGCTGCCTTTGTCTCTGCCTCACTCCTTAATAGATTATTCATAAGGCTGCCTCTGCCTCACTCCTTAATAGATTGTTCATAAGGCTGCCTCTGCCTCGCCTCACTCCTTAATAGATTGTTCATAAGGCTGCCTCTGCCTCTGCCTCACTCCTTAATAGATTGTTCATAAGGCTGCCTCTGCCTCGCCTCACTCCTTAATAGATTGTTCATTAGGCTGCCTCACCTCACTCCTTAATAGTTCTTTCATAAGGCTGCCTCTGCCTCACCTCACTCCTTAATAGTTCTTTCATAAGGCTGCCTCTGCCTCACTCTGTAATAGATTGTTCATAAGGCTGCCTCTGCCTCACTCCTTAATAGATTGTTCATAAGGCTGCCTCTGCCTCACCTCGCTCCTTAATAGATTGTTCATAAGGCTGCCTCTGCCTCACTACGTAATAGATTGCTCATAAGGCTGTCTCTGCCTCACTCCTTAATAGATTGTTCATAAGGCTGCCTCTGCCTCCCTCCGTAATAGATCGTTCATAAGGCTGCCTCTGCCTCCCTCCGTAATAGATCGTTCATAAGGCTGTCTCTGCCTCGCCTCACTCCGTAATAGATCGTTCAGAAGGCTGCCCTTGCCTCTGGTTTTTCCGCCAGTGAGCCACTGAGCAGCGGCGTTGGTCAGTAACTCAGACCCGAGGCTGGGCCACTAGAGGACGTGTTCCAGGTACTTACCAGCCCCTTGCCCAATTACCATTAATGACTTGTTCAACCTGCCAGCCCATTAGTCATACACTCACAACCCCAGCTGCAATTTCAGACACAATTTGAGCTGCGGGCGGTGGCATTGTAACTCATTGTTGCCGAGTGCTTCTGTACAGTGTTGTGTACCTGGGAACAGAAGGGAGTTGAGCTGTGTACCTGGGAACAGAAGGGAGTTGAGCTGTGTACATGGGAACAGAAGGGAGTTGAGCTGTGTACCTGGGAACAGAAGGGAGTTGAGCTGTGTACATGGGAACAGAAGGGAGTTGAGCTGTGTACCTGGGAACAGAAGGGAGTTGAGCTGTGTACCTGGGAACAGAAGGGAGTTGAGCTGTGTACCTGGGAACAGAAGGGAGTTGAGCTGTGGGCTGGGTACAGAAGGGAGTTGAGCTGTGGGTTGGGAACAGAAGGGAGTTGAGCTGTGGGTTGGGAACAGAAGGGAGTTGAGCTGTGGGTTGGGTACAGATGGTAAAAAAAAGGGAACCCGTTTTAAAGAGCAGAATGTTGTGGTGGTTTCCATGTTTCACACTTTCTATGAACCATTTATGATTCATGTCAAGTAACGCTGACTGAATATGTGCTGAGTGGGGAACTTGGGAATGTAAATGAACCAAAAAAAGGTGATATTGTATTCGTACTATATGAGAGATCAGCTGCAGTGTAAACCAGCGGTCAAATGGCAGTGGGTCATATTCATTGAACTATTCAGAAATGTTTGCTGTAAAAGTGTTTATCATGATTCTGAGCTTATCTGACTCTGCACTTATAACCAAGGCAATGTGGGGATATCTACTTTCTCTGACCCACATCCAAGGATCATGTTATGTAGGCTAGTGTGTGTCCGTGTGCCAGTGACTCCAGTAAAGGCAGATTCCACAACAGCGTTCCCATCATGCAAACCTAGTTTCATCTAGTCCTTTTCCTGGCCCCTTGAAGAACGAGACATGTCATCTGGCATGTCCATTCCAGTGTTAATCTCTGTTTACAACACACTTTAAACAGTACATCATGGTGAATCATGCATGTGGGAACCATGATGTACTGTATGTAGACAAATGCTGTCCATCTCTATGGTTTTCAGACAGATTCATTCATTTTCATAATGTTCTTTGAAGACAACCATGGGTGTGTTAATACGGAACATTGGAAATGATTTATCATTTTATCCAAAATGTTAGCTTCAAAGTGTTAATTTAAAATGAGGAGGAGAGAGCAATGCTTTGTTGTGCACACCATTTAGTTATTCTGTACATCATATTTCTGCACCAAAGATATACTGTGAAGCTCAGACAGTTTGTAACATAATTGAGCCATTGGCGAGTTTTCCATTAGGTTTCGGCGGTAGAGTGAGTCAAAGTAGAGGAGTCAAAGCAGGGACAGAGCCTTCCCTCTTATCCCAAGGACACATTCACACCCGGCTCCCACAGGCAGAGGGAGATTCCCTGGGCCCCTCAGTGCTTTTATGAGTTCATATCGGATTCTTCCGAGGTGTTGTGTCTTGGAGCAGTGCCAAAGTCTTTGATTTGCTCTGGACAAATCCAGGGAGAGGCTTGGGAAACGGTTTACTTCTTGGCTTTCCCTTCCATACAGAGGGCTGGCCAGGGAATCCTTCACTATTGATTGTTGTAGGGGGTATGCCAACACCGCCTCTCTTATTACCTAACAGCCTCCCAGGGGACTGGCAGAGCTGCCTCTAAACAGGGTCTCATCCTATATAGAGTGGCCCTATTTAGAGAACATATAGAACCACTCTAACTAGATGGCTGGTCCAGTCTAGCAGTGGGCTGCTGCTCTCCCCTGGCTGTTGTTTCTGAGAAGATATCGCTCACAAAGATATCCACAGGCTTTTGAGCTCACGGTCCAGGCAGGAGACTGTTATGCAATCTTTTGGAAGTAGACTGTACATTGGGTATATATGGACTAGATTTCTGCTTATTCTTAGTAACAGAGAAAGAGCGTCTCTGCTCCAATGGACTCAGTTGGTGTAGTTTGTATCTATTTATTTTTTCTTTATTTAACCAGGTAGGCTAGTTGAGAACAAGTTCTCATTTGCAACTGTGACCTGGCCAAGACAACCATAGCAGTTTGACACATACAACAACACAGAGTTACACATGGAAGAAACACAGCAATCAATAATACAGTAGAAAAAAATACAACAAAAAATATATATACAGTGAGTGCAAATGAGGTAAGATAAGGGAGTTAGGGCAATAAATAGGCCATGGTTGCGAAGTAATTACAATATAGCAATTAAACACTGGAATGGTAGATGTGCAGAAGATGAATGTGCAAGTAGAGACACTGGGGTGCAAAGGAGCAGGATAAATAAATAAATAAATACCAGTATGGGGATGAGGTAGTTGGATGGGCTATAAAATCTTGGGCTCATTTACACATACTGGGTCAACTCGTTAAGTTAAAACACGCAGCCCTTCCAAATCTGGCTGAAAAAGAGTTTGCCTCCTCATGTGTGACTGACAGCTTTTGTGCTCTTTTTTTTATTTTTCACTGTCTCTTTTCTGCCCCTGTGCATCTCTCTCAATCTCCTCAGAGCATCCCCAAGCAGGCCTTATGTAACTGCAGGCAAATCCACAGGCCGTATCCTGAACAGACAGCCGACAGCTCTCTCTTCTCTCTCTCTCTCTCTCTCTCTCTCTCTCTCTCTCTCTCTCTCTCTCTCTCTCTCTCTCTCTCTCTCTCTCTCTCTCTCTCTCTCTCGCTCAGGGTCAAGGGTCATCCATCATCAGCTCCAGTTACCCCCCTCCTCTAAGTGCTTCCCATGTCAGTGAGTGTCTTCTACCTCCTCCTTCCTCTCTCTCTCTCCTGGATGATTGCAGTGCGAGTGGAGAGGAGAACGAGAGGAGGAGGAAAGACGGGGGCTTCCCCAGGGAAAACTCCCAAGAGACTCTGCACAGATCATAGGTGATGGATGGTGATTATGGGAGAAGTCTGCACTGCTTTCAAGTTGAAAAAGGGGGAAAGTAAGATGAGCAGATTGCAGAATCTAAGAAGAATCCACCATCGCTGCATCAAGAGGAGCTGTGATGAGTGTAATGGAATGTAAAGCAAACATACGTGATGACGCTCGCTAGTCGATGGTGACTCTGTCTTAACTGACTCGCTCCTGTTCTGCCGCGTGAATCAACAAGGATTCATGTGATTCCTCGATGAAAGTGCACATGCGTCACGAATCAGTCACTTGTCTGACATCATTTCATCGCAAATGATGCTAGACTGACTGTTACACTCTTCCTAAATAGGACACAAGACATTGAGTGTTTGCCACTGCTTTGTTGCCTGGATCTGTCAATGCCTCGGTAGAGAAATAACAAACCACTAAAAGGGGAGCTCTGTCAACTTTCCCAGAACTCTCTAGTATATCTTGCTATGGAAATCAGAATGCTATATTGATGAGAATGTATGAAAGTTTAAAAGTCTATGAAGTAACCACAAAGCATTTAAATTGTTCACCATTAAATATTTTCTCTTAATGTGATGTTGTCGTGGGAATATTCAGTCAATAATATTTCTCAAATACCGGAGCCTGTGAGTTCAAATAGACTTTATTACAAAGTAATATAAGCCGAGCTGGTTCATGAAGAAACTCCTTTTCAGCCTTGGCACACACTTCTACAGTTTTCATCCTTACGTCACCCAAATAGTAACTCCTCTTTTATGTTAATGATTCATCCCCTCTGGCATTTAGCCATCATTATCTTTTTGCCTTGCACTAATTTTAGCTTGGTTTCACATTAGGGCATAGATTCCATTGGTGGTGTAACCATAGCAACACTAAACATTAGGCCATAGCAATGGTACAAAAATAAACAGACATGCCCATTCCCAAGACAGGTGCATGTCTAATGGTTCCTAATGACCTAGACACACACATAGAGTGCACTTATTCTGCTGACTACTCTAAGATGTATAATGGGCACACATGTACTGGGAAATTCCCAATAACGTTGGTCAAACTTAGTGCCAATCAGTGGTTAAATTCAGCAGGAGCTACCCAGAGCCGGAGCTCCTGCACCTTGGGTCAAAGAGAGAGCCAAGCAGAGCCGAAAAAATATTTACCCTGACCTAAACGTTAACCTAACCCTAATCTTGGCATAACCTTAACGATAGCCTTATGTTCAATCCTGGCTCAGTCAGTAGCCTAACCCCTCCAAATACGTCTCCGCCACATCCAGATTCCCTGCTTAACCCCTGGTGCAATGGATTAAGTTAATGCTAACTTTCTTTAAAGTATTACAAAAACTTTTGCTCTGTTCCACTTTGCAGTGGAAACACAAGCGTCAGTCATGATACCCAGATATGTCCCGTGTGCTCTTTCCTGCTTCTAAAATAGACACAATCAAAGCCTTTCTCCTCTCTCTGTTGGTATGAGTCAACTAATTAAATGTTCTGTGTTGAATCACAGTACTTAGTACGAATGTAATGTGAGTTCTTTCATACCCCATCAAAGTAATCAAGACGCTAACAACTGGATTGATCCTACCGAGCCTGTAGGGTCGTGTCTGTGTTTTCTGCTGATACTAGCCTCCTCAACATGAAATAATTGTTGTTTTTGAGTGTGTGTGACGCATGCGTGCATGTGTGCCTGTGTGTGCATGTGTGTGGTGTGTGTGCCTACCTGTGTGCGTTAGCCTGTCTGAGTGTTGGATTGTGTCCTGACTCCTGATGTGTATGTTTGAACACTAGCCAGTTGTATTCATTCCAAACAAAGACGTTTTGGCATTCACCACTGTTGACTCAGTGAGTTTCTAATTAGCTATTGTCTTGTTTCTCTAACTAATTCATTTCTTCAGTACATAAGTATCAATTCTGTCCAGTCTACTTTTTTTCAAACTCCTTAGAGAGTAACTAGCACAACACTAATGTTTTACAAAATCAGAGTCCCTTTAAACCACCTTGAAACACTACAACAATGTATCATTTGTTTAAATAATTATATTCATCAGGCTTTGCTGGCATTCAAGTTGACTCACAGTTGACTCCCTTATGTGGGATCTGCCTCTCTGACTTGATGTGCTTCTTTTCCAGCCTTAATTTAGGAATGGATGTGTACAGTTGCTGAGGGAGGAGCATGTTAGTAAGTGTGTAATAATCTGCGTGAGGCTGTTAGTGTGAGAGAGAGGAGGAGCATGTTAGTAAGTGTGTAATAATCTGGGTGAGGCTGTTAGTGTGAGAGAGAGGAGGAGCATGTTAGTAAGTGTGTAATAATCTGGGTGAGGCTGTTAGTGTGAGAGAGAGGAGGAGCATGCTAGTAAGTGTGTAATAATCTGGGTGAGGCTGGTTGTGTTGGGGAGAGTGGCTAAAGGATGATGGATGACGGGGTGGGGTGAGAGGGACTTCGTGAAGATTTAAGGAAAAATTACGTTGCATAAAATCCTCAGCAACTACCAAATATTGACCTCATTTTTTGCACGTGAGTGTGATTGTGCATGTGTACTGTATGCTGCAAAAAACAGACTTTGTCCCCATTTGTTCATACTACTTAAAAAAAACAGCTTAAAAAGTTATGTCCATCTTGTTAAAGTGAGGTTGTACTGTACTCTAATCACCACTTCCTGGGCATACGTCACCAGTGGAAAATGGATGTCATGCTTTTCTCAACATGCTGACTAAGTGGCTGTACTAAAGACCACTGAGTGAATGCCAAAACATCCAGCAGCCGTGGCCTTTGACTGGCCTCCCCCTCCCACCTCTAGCTGTATCTACTGATGTAGCGCCAGGACAGGGCTGGCCTTTACGTAATAGTCACAGTGCTCACTCAGAGCTATTCCCCCTCTAAGTGCTTTCATCTTTGTCTTTATCTCAGAAAATCTGTGTCAGCTTGTCTTATCCCAGCTTGGTGAATCTGCCAAATAGAGTTCTTCCCTTTTTTCCCCTCCACTATGCAGTATCACAAATCACGAGGCCACACGGTGAGCAGAACTCGTAAACTTCACCTGAAATATTGAGTGTGAATGACTGTGCTGCACTCTGTACACTGGTTATTATATTCATACATCAACCAGCCGAGTGAGCAGGGGTGTGGTGGTCCTTGCACGCACACACACACACACACACGCACAAAGGGCTTTTTCAACCAACAGTCATCTAACGTGCTCTATTCTGTTACTGTCACCAGTTGATTCATTCAGCATGCACACACACTGTCTCTCTCACTCTCTCTTCTCTGTCACACACACACGCCAGGTCATGTGGATGGCAGGAAAGACAGAGTTCTGTGAATGCTGCTCAACTCCAGTGTGTGTGCGTGATCTGTATAAAGAGCTGCTCTTTTAGCTCTCTAGCTCAGAGAAACATACTGTGGTAGAGAACAGCAGCAAATGGCTCCACTGTCCCTTTAGTCAGGATGATGACAGCCGTCTTTGTCACCAGCTATGTCTTGGTCATTCTTCCCTCTCTTTAAACTAATACGTCTGCCATATCCATCCTCTCATGGCCATGTGCAGGGGTGGACTGGCCATCTGGCATTTCGGGCAAATGCCAGATGGGATGGTCCATTTTCTGACTAGTGGGCCTGTCTAACTTTTCATTTTTTTTTGTGCAAAATGATCATGGTCTTGCTAATAATGGGGGCATCAAGGGAAAAAAAGGTCAAGTGTGTTAGAAATGACAGGGCCGATTTCTGGTCGCAGTCCGCCCCTGGCCATGTGTGCAGTTTATGTGTGTTCACATGTTTGTCTGTGTGTGTATGGGTGTGTATGTGTGCAAGGGCATGTGTATCTGAATGTATTGTGTGTGTCTATGGCAGAGGCATAGATGTTAGCCTTGGCAGGTAAATGTGCCCAGTAAGCAGCAGCATATAGAGGAGAAGGGTGGAGGGTGGATGGGGAGAGCAGTGCAGCTCCATTAGAGATGGACAGTGAACCCCTACCCTATTACCAGAGCTTTCAGCCAGGCTAATGCACCCAGCACAAGAGCTAACACAGCCCTGTGGCGGCAGCAGAGGCTGCTTGGTCAGGGCTTGGGCAGGGGCTGGGGTGGGGGCACACACAGCTGCGCACATACACACACACTAACACACATGCGCACACACAGTTCCAGGGCTGTGTGAACTGTCAGGGAGAGGAGCTGTAAAGCAGGCCAAGGTTTGACATTTGGAGGGTGACGTAGCTTTAAATCTGAACTGTCTGTCCTGCTCTGTGCCCAAGCTAAGGGGAGAGACAGGAATAGCAGCCCCACACTACAGAGATAAAAGGAGAGAATGCAACAATAGAGTAGCGGAGAGAAGGGTTGCAGAGAGAATGGTGGGATGTGAGAGAAGAGAGGTTGAAGTTTTCAGTTAATTGGAAGCTATGGCAATCCTCCATCTTCTCTATCTCTCTACTCTCTTTCTCTCAGTGAGGGTCTCGTGGCTCTCTGGAGTTGAAAGACCCCCCGGGCAGAAGCATTTTCCCACAATCTCTCAGTGAACTCAGCCCTGGTATCAAAAAAAATAGCTGAGATTTAAGCCTTGTGTCAGTCATGATTCCCCCTCTTTTTTCTCATTGGGGTAATGGCGTCATCTCTCCCTATTTTCTCTGACTCTCTGACTTCTCTCTCCCACTCTATTTTTTTCCTAGCTATCCCTCTCTCTCTCTTCCCTACACTCTCACTCACACAAACTTATTTCCACCACTGTTTCACTACTTGGTTCAATGAAAGGTGCTGAATCAAATTAATTCATCTTTTCATCCTGCTACAATATTCAGCCTGCTACAGTGTGAGAGACAATGGCTGTGGCATATCATGGCACACTCAGTACCCAAACAGTTACTATGGTGACTGTCAGTACATTCTGGTAAAAATTCCTAGCATATACTTTTTTGAATACAATAACTCATTATGAGCATATTTCCTGTGAGGAATCATAGCACAAAGCACCAATGTCATGTTCATAGACATAGTCTGAGAGGGATGGGGTGCTCTTAACTGAGGACAGAGTGAATAGGTGGTATGCAGCTTTCTGCAGACATTCCAGTAGCTGCAGGCTATTTTAATTCCTGTTCTGTTGCATAAGGTTTTAACAGGACTGCCACAGCTGTTAGGTACTTGTAGATCCCCATGTCCTCCCAATGTACTTAATTGTTCACTTGGCTATTTTGGCTTAAGAGTTATTAGTCTGCTTGGATAATCACTTTTTTAGGAGCGGGAGTCTAGCATTAACAAACTAAAAAATATGGCTTTGGCCAATAATGTTAAGTGGAATTTCATTCCATGATGGGTAAAGTCTATTGAATAAGACCTTGCCATTCAACATAAGTCTGCAAGGTTGCAACTGCTCGGCATCTGACCGTAAGGCACAACAGAGGATAGTGCGTACGGCCCAGTACATCACTGGGGCCAAGCTGCCTACCATCCAGGACCTCTATACCAGGTGATGTCAGAGGAAGGCCCAAAGAATTGTCAAAGACTCCAGTCACCCTAGTCATAGACTGTTCTGTCTGCTACCGCACAGAGCGCCAAGTCTAGGTCCAATAGACTCCTTAACAGCTTCTAGCCCCAAGCCATAAGACTGCTGTAGACCATACTATTTATCAAGAGAGTTTTGACCTATATTTTTTGTAGCTGTCTATTTACCACCACAAACTGATGCTGCCACTTAGACTGCACTTAACGAGCTGTATAAGGCCATAAGCAAACAAGAAGATGCTCATCCAGAGGCGACACTCCTAGTTGCAGGTGATTTTAAAGCAGGAAAACAAAATCTGTCTTCCCTATATTTTACCAGCATGTCACCTGTGCAATTAGAGGCAAAAAACTCTAGATAACCTTTATCTTTACTTGGCTAATCTGACCATAACTGTATCCTCCTGATTCCTGCTTACAAGCAAAAACTCAAACAGGAAGTACCAGTGACACACTCAATACGGAAGTGGTCCGATGAAGCAGATGCTAAGCTACAGGACTGTTTTGCTAGCACAGACTGGAGTATGTTCCGGGATTTATCCGATGGCATTGAGGAGTTAACCACATCAGTGACCGGCTTCATTAATAAGTGCATCGACGACGTCGGCCCCACAGTGACCATACCTACATATCCAAACCAGAGGCCATGGATTACAAGAAACATCGCACTGAGCTACAGGCTAGAGCTGCTGTTTTCATGGAGCAGAACACTAATCCGGATGCTTATAAGAAATCCCGCTATGCCCTCTATAGACACATAAAAACAGGCAACATTGAATCCTACTACACCGGCTCTGATGCTCGTTGGATGTGGCAGGGCTTGTGAACATTCATGGATTAGAAAGGGAAACTAAGTCGTGAGCGGCCCAGTGACGCGAGTCGACAACACAAACTTAATGCCTTCTATGTTAGCTTCGAGGCTAGCAACACTGAACCATGCATGAGAGCACCAGCTGTTCCGGACAAATGTGTGATCCCTCTCGCCTTAGCCGATGTGAGTAAGACCTTTAAACAGGATAACATTCACATGGCCGCAGGTCCAGACGGATTACCAGGACGCATACTCAGAGCATTCACTGGCCAGCTGGCAAATGTCTTCCCTGACATTTTCAACCTCTCCCTGACCCAGTCTGTAATACCTACATGTTTCAAGCAGACCACTATAGTCCTTGTGCCCAATAACGCCAAGATAACCTTTCTAAATTACAATCACCCTGTAGCACTCACATCTGTAGCCATGAAATGCATTGAAAGACTGATCATGTCTAACATCAACACCATTATCCCAGACACCCTGGACCCACTCCAAATCACATACCACCTCAAGAGATCCACAGATGACACAATCTCTATTGCATTCCACAATGCCCTTTCCGCTTGGACAAAAGGAAACCCTACCTGAGAATGCTGTTCATTGACTACAGCTCAGCATTCAACACCATAGTGCCCTCGAAGCTTATCACTAAGATAAGGATTCTCGGACGGAACACCTCTTTCTAAAACTGTATTCTGGACTTCCTGACGGGCCGCCCCCAGGTGGTGAGGGTAGGCAACAACACATCCGCTACCCTGACCCTCCACACGGGGGCCCCTCAGGGGTGTGTGCTTAGTACCCCCCCGTACTCTCTGTCCACCCACAGCTGTATGGCTGCGCACGACTCCAACGAGAGACCTGGCAGTGTTGTGCCAGGACAATAACCTCTCCCTCAATGTCAGCAAGACAAAGGAGCTAATCACCAAGGAACTTGAAGCTCTCGCTCTCCAATCATGGACTACAGAAAACGGAGGGCTGAGTATGCCCCCATTCACATCAACAGGGCTGTAATGGAGCAGGTCGAGAGCTTCAAGTTCCTCGGTGTCCACATAACTAAGGATCTTGGTCCAAACACACCAACACAGTCGAGAAGAGGGCACAACAATGCCTCTTCTCCTCCAGGAAGATTAAAATATTTGGCAGGGGCCCTCAGATCCTCAAAAGATTATACAGTTGCACGATTGAGAGCATCTTGACTGGCTGCATCACCGCTTGGTATGGCAACTGCTTGGCATCTGACCGCAAGGCGCTCCAGACTCCAGACTCGCACCCAGGCTCTGTCGCAGCCGGCCGCGACCGGGAGGTCTGTGAGGCGATGCACAATTGGCCTAGCCTCGTCCGGGTTAGGGAGGGTTTGGCGGGTAGAGATATTGGGGAGAAAAGGTGGTAAAATTCTAAATAAATAAATAATAATAATTAAACTGACATCAGTCAATTAGTTATTTAAAAAAATGCTAAATTAACACAATTTTGGTTCATCGCTCAGCACTAACTGTACTGTCCTATCCTTACTTGTGAAACATGTTTGGTCCAGATTTGGTCCAGTCCGGTCAGTCTGTGGACTTTAACATCGAGGCCAGGGTGGACTGACCAAATTTCAGCTACTTTCAACGTCCATGGACGTCCGGTGTCGGTTGATGTTCAGTTGGTCAGGATGCTGGTTACAGTAAATGGAAAGAGAGGGGGCTCAAGGGTAGGTGACAGTAAGAGCTGGCAGAAGTGACATTAACTAGAGAGAGAGAGAGACAAAAAGAGGATTGTCCAGACAAAGATAATGATTGCTTTAGCACTCTTGGTTTGCCCACCAGACAACAGAAAGACAAAGAAAACAAATATGACCTGAATATAACAGTATGCCAGTGGAAGGGAGAAGAGTAGCATGGGACCCAACTATGGTTTGTGACTACTATGATTTCCCATTGTAGCCAATTAATTTGCAGTAAATCCGTTACGGATTTGTTGGTGACTCCATTAAGTAGCAGGGGCGGCAGGTAGCCTAGTGGTTAGAGCGTTGGACTAGTAACCAAAAGGTTGCAAGATCAAATCCCCAAGCTGCCCCTGAACAAGGCAGTTAACCCACTGTTCCTAGGCCGTCATTGAAAATAAGAATTTGTTCTTAAATGATTTGCCTAGTTAAATAAAGGTTAAAAATTGAATCACTTAATAATTCATAAACAAAATTGACATCAGCAACTTATTATAACTAATTGGTAGATCTACCATTGTTACTTCTGTGAACTTTCATTATCCTTCCTCCTCATGAGGGAGAGAAATTTGAAAATATCTTAAAGATATGTTTGTTTTTGGTAACAGAATTACAAGGCACAAGGCAATATTTCTTAAACTTACCGAAGGTAAAGAGCTTCTCCAAAACTAAATATAAGCATTAAATCAAATCAAGTCAAATCAAATGTATTTGTCACATACACATGGTTAGCAGATGTTAATGCGAGTGTAGCGAAATGCTTGTGCTTCTATATAACCTAACAATTTCACAACAACTACCTTATACACACAAGTGTGAAGGAATGAATATGTACATAAATACATAAATACATAAATACATGAATGAGTGATGCCCGAACGGCATAGGCAAGACGCAGTAGATGGTATAGAATACAGTATATATATATGAGATGAGTAATGTAGGGTATGAAACTAATTGGCAGGGGTCTTTACGTCAACATTATTGTATTTTGACGTATCTCTGATGCGTTTTAAGACGTTTTCTGGTAGATGTCTAAGACCTCTTTTCCATCTGTTTATCCAGAAATCAGTCTTTACTTATGCCAAAAAATAATTGATGGAAAATGTTTGAAAAATGTAGACTGTTAGATTTCATTTGACACCCAATTTGATATGCTCCTATGAACTTCCCATGTTGGTGCTCATGGGCCCTTTTCTATGGAAATGCTCCTCTGTAAAGTTACAGAATGAATGTAATCAGTTTTAACTGGCAGCTGTTCCCAGAGCAGGCTCTTGGTTGCTAAGACAGAAAGATGGGATGTGTTATTCCTCTCTGATGGAGGGATTATGATGATGGTAGGAGGTTTACCTCTCTCTCTCTCTCTCTCTCTCTCTCACTCTCTCTCTCTCTCTCTCTCTCTCTCTCTCTCTCTCTCTTTCTCTTAATTGGTTCCTGCAAGGGCTCCTCCTGTACAGCTGTGTGAGAGCAGAGGATCCTGGGTAGTGGGGCAATCCTCTGCAACAACAAGGGGATTTTGACAAAATCTTCTGCAATAATTGTTTAAGAAGCTACGTGATCAAATGTCTGCTCAAATGTCTGTATCAAATGTCTGCTCAAATGTCTGTATCAAATGTCTGCTCAAATGTCTGTATCAAATGTCTGCTCAAATGTCTGCTCAAATGTCTGCTCAAATGTCTGGATCAAATGTCTGTATCAAATGTCTGTATCAAATGTCTGTATCAAATGTCTGCTCAAATGTCTGCTCAAATGTCTGTATCAAATGTCTGCTCAAATGTCTGCTCAAATGTCTGCTCAAATGTCTGTATCAAATGTCTGCTCAAATGTCTGTATCAAATGTCTGCTCAAATGTCTGTATCAAATGTCTGCTCAAATGTCTGCTCAAATGTCTGCTCAAATGTCTGGATCAAATGTCTGTATCAAATGTCTGTATCAAATGTCTGTATCAAATGTCTGCTCAAATGTCTGCTCAAATGTCTGTATCAAATGTCTGCTCAAATGTCTGCTCAAATGTCTGCTCAAATGTCTGTATCAAATGTCTGTATCAAATGTCTGTATCAAATGTCTGTATCAAATGTCTGCTCAAATGTCTGTATCAAATGTCTGCTCAAATGTCTGCTCAAATGTCTGCTCAAATGTCTGTATCAAATGTCTGCTCAAATGTCTGTATCAAATGTCTGCTCAAATGTCTGCTCAAATGTCTGCTCAAATGTCTGTATCAAATGTCTGTATCAAATGTCTGTATCAAATGTCTGCTCAAATGTCTGCTCAAATGTCTGTATCAAATGTCTGCTCAAATGTCTGTATCAAATGTCTGCTCAAATGTCTGTATCAAATGTCTGTATCAAATGTCTGCTCAAATGTCTGCTCAAATGTCTGTATCAAATGTCTGTATCAAATGTCTGCTCAAATGTCTGTATCAAATGTCTGCTCAAATGTCTGCTCAAATGTCTGTATCAAATGTCTGCTCAAATGTCTGTATCAAATGTCTGCTCAAATGTCTGCTCAAATGTCTGCTCAAATGTCTGGATCAAATGTCTGTATCAAATGTCTGTATCAAATGTCTGTATCAAATGTCTGCTCAAATGTCTGCTCAAATGTCTGTATCAAATGTCTGCTCAAATGTCTGCTCAAATGTCTGCTCAAATGTCTGTATCAAATGTCTGTATCAAATGTCTGTATCAAATGTCTGTATCAAATGTCTGCTCAAATGTCTGTATCAAATGTCTGCTCAAATGTCTGCTCAAATGTCTGCTCAAATGTCTGTATCAAATGTCTGCTCAAATGTCTGTATCAAATGTCTGCTCAAATGTCTGCTCAAATGTCTGCTCAAATGTCTGTATCAAATGTCTGTATCAAATGTCTGTATCAAATGTCTGCTCAAATGTCTGCTCAAATGTCTGTATCAAATGTCTGCTCAAATGTCTGTATCAAATGTCTGCTCAAATGTCTGTATCAAATGTCTGTATCAAATGTCTGCTCAAATGTCTGCTCAAATGTCTGTATCAAATGTCTGTATCAAATGTCTGCTCAAATGTCTGTATCAAATGTCTGCTCAAATGTCTGCTCAAATGTCTGTATCAAATGTCTGCTCAAATGTCTGTATCAAATGTCTGCTCAAATGTCTGTATCAAATGTCTGCTCAAATGTCTGTATCAAATGTCTGCTCAAATGTCTGCTCAAATGTCTGTATCAAATGTCTGCTCAAATGTCTGTATCAAATGTCTGCTCAAATGTCTGTATCAAATGTCTGTATCAAATGTCTGCTCAAATGTCTGCTCAAATGTCTGTATCAAATGTCTGCTCAAATGTCTGTATCAAATGTCTGTATCAAATGTCTGCTCAAATGTCTGTATCAAATGTCTGCTCAAATGTCTGTATCAAATGTCTGTATCAAATGTCTGCTCAAATGTCTGTATCCAATGTCTGCTCAAATGTCTGTATCAAATGTCTGCTCAAATGTCTGCTCAAATGTCTGTATCAAATGTCTGTATCAAATGTCTGTATCAAATGTCTGCTCAAATGTCTGTATCAAATGTCTGTATCAAATGTCTGCTCAAATGTCTGCTCAAATGTCTGTATCAAATGTCTGTATCAAATGTCTGCTCAAATGTCTGTACCAAATGTCTGCTCCCTAAGGATTTATGCTGGCCTTTTCTATTTGCTGCATTTATGCCATTTTTAAAGACATGAGGTATGAGCTTAACTTCAACTTGGTCCATTTTTTCAAGCCATAGATGTTTGGCTTGAATGCTCATTAGCTATGCAGGGTGCAGTGCATTTCAACAAATTAAACACATTGTTCTGCCATAAAGGCTAACACTAGCTGAGTATATCTCAGTTGGAGCTCAGAATTACCATAATGTTATGTAACATCTCGCCCTGGCTTGCTGTTGCTGAATTCCCTCCCTTCCCTCCCCTGTCTCACTTAAGAGTCTACCACATTATCAGGCTCCGAAACGTTCTGTTGGCATGTGAGTCATTTCAAAGTTCAGCGAGCTGGGCCTTTTCCTCTCCTGTCTGCTTCCACAAACATATGATGTTTGTATTGATTTGTGAGTGGGCTCTCCATAGAACTCCTCTGGTCCGTGGAAGGGGAACTGTTGGGTTTTAATAAACCTGACGTTTTACGTGCTCCTAACCAACTGTGTTATTTAGTTTGTGTCACGTGTCCCTTTCCAGCCTCTAGGTTACCAGGCTGCTCGTTATGGCGCACACCTGTCACCATCATTACGCACACCTGCGCGTCGTCAGACTCACCTGGACTCCATCATTTCCCTGATTACCTCCAAGAGCAGCTACAGGCTCTCATACCTGAGACAGAACGCCAGGCTCCCCTGCCTCCGCCGGTTCGTCAGGCTCTCATGCCTCAGCCGGATCGCCAGACTCCCCTGCTACAGCCGGCTCGTCGGGCTTTCATGCCTTCACCGGGTCGCCAGGCTCCACTGCTTCCACCGGCTCTCCAGTGGTTGGCTTCCTGCGGCTGGAGCCGAACGAACCGGGGAGGGGGTACCATCACGTATGCTCTCTCTGGCACTCTAGGTCGCCATGCTCCCGTGACTCAGCCTGACTGACAGCTGCCTGCGCATCAGCAGAGGTGACTGGTCCGCTCCTGATCCCCGGGATCATCATTTTGGTTGGCGTCCTGCGGCTGGAGCCACACGTCGAGAAGGGGTTACTGTCACTGTGCTCTCTCTCCGGCCTCGAGGTCACCAGGCTGCTCGTTATGGAGCACATCTGTCACCATCGTTACGCGCTCCTGCGCGTCATCAGACTCACCTAGACTCCATCACTTCCCTGATTACCTTCCCTATATATACAGTTGAAATCGTAAGTCAACATACACTTAGGTTGGAGTCATTAAAACGTGTTTTTTCAACCACTCCACAAATTTCTTGTTAAATTAACAAACTATATATTTGGCAAGTCGGTTAGGACATCTACTTTGTCCATGACACAAGTCATTTATCCAACAATTGTTTACAGACAGATTATTTCACTTATAATTCACTGTATCACAATTCCAGTGGGGTCGGAAGTTTACATACACTAAGTTGACTGTGCCTTTAAACAGCTTGGAAAATTCCAAAAAATCATGTCATGGCTTTACAAGCTTCTGATAGGCTAATTGACATAATTTGAGTCAATTGGAGGTGTACCTGTGGATGTATTTCCAGACCTACCTTCAAACTCAATTGTAGACATCCACAAGTCTGGTTCATCCTTGGGAGTAATTTACAAATGCCTGAAGGTACCACGTTCATCTGTACAAACAAAGGTACGCAAGTATAAACACCATGGGACCACGCAGCTGTCATACTGCTCAGGAAGGAGACGCGTTCTGTCTCCTAGAGATGAACGTACTTCGGTGCAAAAAGTGCAAATTAATCCCAGAACAACAGCAAAGGACCTTGTGAAGATGCTGGAGGATACAGGTACAAAAGTATATATATATCCACAGTAAAACGAGTCCTATATCGACATAACTTGAAAGGCCGCTCAGCAGGGAAGAAACCACTGCCCCAAAACTGCCATAAAAAAGCCAGACTACGGTTTGCAACTGCAGATGGGGACAAAGATTGTACTTTTTGGAGAAATGTCCTCTGGTCTGAAGAAACAAAAATAGAACTGTTTGGCCATAATGACCATTGTTATGTTTGGAGGAAAAAGGGGGAGGCTTGCAAGCCGAAGATCACCATCCCAACTGTGAAGCACAGGGGTGGCAGCATCAATGTTGTGGAGGTGCTTTGCTGCAAGTGCACTTCACAAAATAGATGGCATCATGAGGTAGTAAAATTATGTGGATATATTGAAGCAACATCTCAAGACATCCGTCAGTTATAGCTTGGTCGCAGATGGGTATTCAGTTACACCAGCTCTGTTAGGAGGAATGGGCCAAAACCAGTGACACGAGCCTACCAGACGAGCTAAATTGCTTCTATGCTCGCTTTGAGGCAAGTAACACTGAAACATGTATGAGAGCATCAGTTGTTCTGGATGACTGTGTGATCACGCTCTCCACAGCCAATGTGAGTAAGACCTTTAAACAGGTCAACATTCACAAGGCCGCAGGGCCAGACGGATTACCAGGATGCGTACTCCGAGCATAAGTTGACCAACTGGCGAATGTCTTCACTGACATTCTCAACCTCTCCCTGTCTGAGTCTGTAATACCAACATGTTTCAAGCAGATCACCATAGTCCCTTGTGCCCAAGAATGACTACCTGCCTACCTGATGACTACCTGCCTAAATGACTACTGAACTGTACCACTCATGTCTGTAGCCATGAAGTGCTTTGAAAGGTTGGTCATGGCTCACATCAACACCATTGTCCCAGAAACCCTAGACCCTCTCCAATTTGCATACCGCCCTAACAGATCCACAGATGATGCAATCTCTATTGCACTCCACACTGCCCTTTCCCACCTGGACAAAAGGAACACCTATGTGAGAATGCTATTCATTGACTACAGCTCAGCATTCAATACCATAGTACCTTCAAAGCTCATGACTAAGCTAAGACTAAACACCTCCCTCTGCAACTGGATCCTGGACTTCCTGGCGGGCTACCCCCAGGTGGTAAGGGTAGGTAACAACACATCGGCCCCGCTGATCCTCAACACGGGGGCACCTCAGGGGTGCGTTCTCAGTCCCCTCCTGTACTCCCTGTTCACTCATGACTACACGACCAGACACGACTCCAACACCATCATTAAGTTTGCCAATGACACAACAGTGGTAGGCCTGATCACCGACAACGACGAGACAGCCTATATGGAGGAGGTCAGAAACCTGGCCGTGTGGTGCCAGGACAACAACCTGTCCCTCAACGTGATCAGGAAAAGGAGAACCGAGCACTCCCTCATTCTCATCGACGGGGCTGTAGTGGAACAGATTGAGAGCATCAGCTTCCTTGGTGTCCACATCACCAACAAACTAACATGGTCCAAGCACACCAAGACAGTCGTGAAGAGGGCATGACAAAACCTATTCCCCCTCAGGAGACCTCTATAACAGGTGGAGTCAGAGGAAGGCCCTAAAAATTGTCAAAGACTCCAGCCACCCTAGTCATAGACTGTTCTCTCTGTTACCGCATGGCAATCGGTACCGAAGCACCAAGTCTTGGTCCAAGAGGCTTCTCAACAGTTTTTACCCCCAAGCCATAAGAGTCCTGAACAGCTAATCGAATGGCTACCCAGACTATTTGCATTGCAGCACCCCATCTCTGTTACACTGCTGCTACTCTCTGTTATTATCTATGCATAGTCACTTTAATAACTCTACCTACATGTACATATTTTCTCAATAACCTCGACTAACCGGTGCCCTCGCACATTGAGTCTGTACCGGTACCCCCTGTATATAGCTATTGTTATTTTACTGAAACTCTTTAATTACTTGTTACTTTTTTTAGTTTCTTATATTTTTTTATTTACAGCACTGGACCCTATGGGGCAGCACTGGACCCTAAGGGGTTGACTACGCCACTGCTTGTCTATATAGCGCCCCTCACTGGACGGAGTATCACATAGCAGGCCACTGTCTGCTGCTGGTCTTTAGAAACTCAAGGACAATAATTTTATTCATGGTACCACTGTCAGCCACTGATAGAGAAACGTCAATCATTTCTGCAGAGGGAAGAGTTATTATTCCAAATTGTGAGTCTTGACATTTTGACAGATGTTATATTATATTTGGTGCCCTGCGTGGAAGAGATTTAGTGAGATTAAGAGATGGAGAGAGCGAGAGAAACGAGAAGAGCATTAAAATCTCTTGCTCCTGTGTGCTGTATTGACTGCAATTGCAATTGACAAAAAACAGGGCATGTGACCAAAGTGTTAGTGGATAAGTTGGAGTCAGCGAGGGCTTAGGCCTGGGTCAGGTGGTTGATTATGAGTCTCCTCTCTCCCTCGCTGGTACTGCAGCTCAGCAGGTTCTGTGCATTAGGTGACTTGGTGTGTCAGCACTATCGCCAGGAAAATGAGCCTGTGCCCATCTCATGTCGTATGAGGACCCAAAGCCTCTATTCTGGGCAAGCTAATTAGAGACACTCCACTCAGCGCCAGATGATGATTTTATGTGTTTGTGAATGTGTGGGGTCAACATGGTACTCCATGATACATTGATATCATCGAGTTTAGTATTCATGTTTTATTTTCATTGACTCAGTTCTTTGTATGAGGGGGACTTCTCAAGACCACAACCCTGTTACCGAAACTCCCCATATCTCTCTCTAGGAGAGCTCTCCTGCACCCTCAAAGCAGGTCAGCAGCCAGAGAAGCTCTGAGTTGGAGACAGACACCACCCCTGACATCTAAGTCTCAGTACACAAGCCTTGGTAACAGCCCCTGTTCAGCCACAGTAAAGAGACTGTAATAGTAAAGCATTTTGGATCATTTATTTTTGATTCAGCGAGAGAGAGAGAAAGAGAGAGAGAGAGAGAGAGAGAAAAGAGGTACAGTGCCTTGCGAAAGTATTCGGCCCCCTTGAACTTTGCGACCTTTTGCCACATTTCAGGCTTCAAACATAAAGATATAAAACTGTATTTTTTTGTGAAGAATCAACAACAAGTGGGACACAATAATGAAGTGGAACGACATTTATTGGATATTTCAAACTTTTTTAACAAATCAAAAACTGAAAAATTGGGCGTGCAAAATTATTCAGCCCCCTTAAGTTAATACTTTGTAGCGCCACCTTTTGCTGCGATTACAGCTGTAAGTCGCTTGGGGTATGTCTCTATCAGTTTTGCACATCGAGAGACTGACATTTTTTCCCATTCCTCCTTGCAAAACAGCTCGAGCTCAGTGAGGTTGGATGGAGAGCATTTGTGAACAGCAGTTTTCAGTTCTTTCCACAGATTCTCGATTGGATTCAGGTCTGGACTTTGACTTGGCCATTCTAACACCTGGATATGTTTATTTTTGAACCATTCCATTGTAGATTTTGCTTTATGTTTTGGATCATTGTCTTGTTGGAAGACAAATCTCCGTCCCAGTCTCAGGTCTTTTGCAGACTCCATCAGGTTTTCTTCCAGAATGGTCCCGTATTTGGCTCCATCCATCTTCCCATCAATTTTAACCATCTTCCCTGTCCCTGCTGAAGAAAAGCAGGCCCAAACCATGATGCTGCCACCACCATGTTTGACAGTGGGGATGGTGTGTTCAGCTGTGTTGCTTTTACGCCAAACATAACGTTTTGCATTGTTGCCAAAAAGTTCAATTTTGGTTTCATCTGACCAGAGCACCTTCTTCCACATGTTTGGTGTGTCTCCCAGGTGGCTTGTGGCAAACTTTAAACAACACTTTTTATGGATATCTTTAAGAAATGGTTTTCTTCTTGCCACTCTTCCATAAAGGCCAGATTTGTGCAATATACGACTGATTGTTGTCCTATGGACAGAGTCTCCCACCTCAGCTGTAGATCTCTGCAGTTCATCCAGAGTGATCATGGGCCTCTTGGCTGCATCTCTGATCAGTCTTCTCCTTGTATGAGCTGAAAGATTAGAGGGACGGCCAGGTCTTGGTAGATTTGCAGTGGTCTGATACTCCTTCCATTTCAATATTATCGCTTGCACAGTGCTCCTTGGGATGTTTAAAACTTGAGAAATCTTTTTGTATCCAAATTCGGCTTTAAACTTCTTCACAACAGTATCTCGGACCTGCCTGGTGTGTTCCTTGTTCTTCATGATGCTCTCTGCGCTTTTAACGGACCTCTGAGACTATCACAGTGCAGGTGCATTTATACGGAGACTTGATTACACACAGGTGGATTGTATTTATCATCATTAGTCATTTAGGTCAACATTGGATCATTCAGAGATCCTCACTGAACTTCTGGAGAGAGTTTGCTGCACTGAAAGTATAGGGGCTGAATAATTTTGCACTCCCAATTTTTCAGTTTTCGATTTGTTAAAAAAGTTTGAAATATCCAATAAATGTCGTTCCACTTCATGATTGTGTCCCACTTGTTGTTGATTCTTCACAAAAAAATACAGTTTTATATCTTTATGTTTGAAGCCTGAAATGTGGCAAAAGGTCGCAAAGTTCAAGGGGGCCGAATACTTTCGCAAGGCACTGTAGCTAGCTATCTATTCTCAGGTGAAACCGAAAAGCAGACAAAGAGGGTAACAATGCTTTGATGAAAAAAGCAAGGGAGGGAGAAAAAGATAGAGTCCAGATAGAGAGAGAAATAGCATCCACACTGTAACAGCATCATCCTACAGGTGGTTGTGTGGGTGGGAGGCTGTAGCCATGTCTCATAATTCAGTGGTTGAGTCCCATGTCACGTTGAAAGAGCATCCCCAGTCTACGGTCACTGTGCCTGGGAAGGGTGGCAGGCCACTACATGCTCCGGAGACAGAGGTGGACACTTACTGTCACAACAGACTAGACCCAGGAGGAGAAGGACAGAGTGGCTTAGCCCGCTGAGTGAGGCTGTGTGTGGGAGAGAGGGAGCGAGGAGAGATGGATGAGAGAGAGGGAGAGGTGGAGATAGGGCCATCACACGGAGATGTTCTGTAGTGATGCCATATAGAATTTTGGTTCATCATATCCAATGTACAGTATTAGATGTTTGTGAATGGATGTCCCATCAAATGAGCACATTGAGAGCTTGGGACTATAAGGTTCTATCTGCAAAAAGATGATTCTTAGGTAATTGGCTTTAAATTCCAAAACCCCCATTGGTTTGAATGGTGTCAGCAGTTTTTTTTATTGTATTCTTTTATACTTAAACACCTCTCTGGGATATGTGGGACGGTAGCGTCCCACCTCGCCAACAGCCAGTGAAAGTGCAGGGCGCCAACTTCAAAACAACAAAAATCTCATAATTACAATTCCCCAAGGATACAAGTATATTACACAATTTTAAAGATAAAATTCTCATTCAGCCAGCCACAGTGTCTGATTTCAAAAATGCTTTACAGCGAAAGCACCACAAACGATTATGTTAGGTCACCACCAACTCACAGAAAAACAGCAATTTTTCCAGTCATTGAGAGGAGTCACAAAAAGGCTTTGACGATCTTCATCAGATGACACTCATAGCACTTCATGTTACACAATACATGTGTAACATATTGTTCGATAAAGTGCATATTTATATCAAAAAAATCGTATTTTACATTGGCGCGTAACGTTCAGTAGTTCTATAACATGCAGGGATTGTCTATTTACAGAAATGTTCATTATAAATGTTGATGAAAATACAACTGTTATACATGGAATTAGAGATATGCTTCTCCTTAATGCAACCGCTGTGTCAGATTTTTTTTTTTACTTTACGGAAAAAGCAAACCATGCAATAATCTGAGTACAGCGTTCAGACAACAAAGCAGCCAAGATATCCGCCATATTGGGTGGTCGACATTAGTCAGAAATAGCATTATAAATATTCACTTACTTTTGATGATCTTCATCAGAATGCACTCCCAGGAATCGCAGTTCCACAATACATGTTTGTTTTGTTTGATAATGTCCATCATTTATGTCCAAATAGCTTCTTTTGTTAGGGCGTTTGGTTAACAAATCCAAAAGCAGGTCCAGCCGAACGTCGGACGAAAAGTTCAAAAAGTTCCCTTACAGCCCGTAGAAACTTGTCAAACTAAGTATATAATCAATCTTTAGGATGTTTTTATCATAAATCTTCAATAATGTTCCAACCGGAGAATTCCTATGTCTGTAGAAAAGCAATGGAACGAGAGCTAATCTGCCAGACACCTGGCTCATTCCCCTCTCATTCGGTCCCACTTCACAGTAGAATTCTCAAACAAGGTTCTAAAGACTGTTGACATCTAGTGGAAGCCTTAGGAAGTGCAAAATAACCAATATCCCACTCTATCTACAATAGGGGCTGAGTTAAAAAACTACAAGCCTCAGATTTCCCACTTCCTGGTTGGATTTTTCTCAGGTTTTCTCCTGCCATATGGGTTCTATTATACTCACAGACATCATTCAAACCGTTTTAGAAACTTCAGAGTGTTTTCTATCATATATTAGCATCTGGGACAGAGTAGTAGGCAGTTTACTCTGGGCACCTTATTCATCCAAGATACTCAATACTGCCTCCCTGTCACCAAGAAGTTAACAACATTAATTGGGGTAGACATTGAACCCCCGCCTCCGCCAGGGTGTAGAGCGGTTGACAAGGTACCCGGAGCCACGCACGGGTCTTGGGCGAGACCCAAGCGCTTGATATTGGAGACCTAGGTATGAATACCCGGTTCACCGGCAACCACCGATCCCCTTCGTACGCGGTCGACGCACCTGCCCACAGGTGCACCATGCGGCCATGCCTAACGAGGAAAGTGGGGATGAAGTCGATCGGACGCAACCCAGGCGACATGAAGAAGCCGAGGAAATAAGCTTGGGCGAGAGCCGAAACCACCCTCCCGGCCCAGAACCACACACAGAGAGAAGGAAGAAGCCTACCCAGTCTTCAGAGAGTCATAGATACTCCCGCTGTTTACCCGCGCTTCATTGGTCTATTTCGCTTGATAGCCCTCCGATCTGCACTTGTTTGATGGCCCTCGGACTTGCAGACGTTTTTTACGGTTATATATTTGTTCCCTTTCTTGAATTATAACTTACTGCCAATTTTACTATCGTCCTGGGCTGATTGGTCAAGGCAATCCTTATCCTGAAGTTACAGATCTGACTTGCCGACTTCCCTTACCTACATTGTTCTAACATGCCAGAGGCTGTTCAGCTTGGAGACCTGCTGAGGATATGGGTACGGCCCGGTGCGATATTTATACCCTCTTCCCCGGATTTTCAAGGGACGGTGAGAGCTCACCGGACACAGACGTAACCGCAATACTTTGATTTCTGACTTTATATTTAACCTTAGATTCAAGTACAGTGTTTCCACGTCTTTTAAAGGGCTATTGGTCTATATAGGGCACCAGAAACACAATTAAAATATGAGAGAACGTGAGAGCACAAACTAGGGGAACGGATGATTCAAAATGTGCCAGACTGCCTCCCGGGTGGCGCAGTGGTTAAGGGTGCTGTACTGCAGCGCCAGCTGTGCCATCAGAGTCCCTGGGTTCGCGCCCAGGCTCTGTCGTAACCGGCCGCGACCGGGAGGTCCGTGGGGCGATGCACAATTGGCCTAGCGTCGCCCGGGTTAGGGAGGGCTTGGTCGGTAGGGGTGTCCTTGTCTCATCGCGCACCAGCGACTCCTGTGGCGGGCTGAGCGCAGTGTGCGCTAACCAAGGTGGCCAGGTGCACGGTGTTTCCTCTGGCGCATTGGTGCAGCTGGCTTCCGGGTTGGATGCGTGCTGTGTTATGAAGCAGTGCGGCTTTCAACCTTCGTCTCTCCCGAGCCCGTACGGGAGTTGTAGCGATGAGACAAGATAGTAGCTACTACAACAATTGGATACCACGAAATTGGGGAGAAAAAGGGGTAAAATTCAAAAAATAACTTACTGTAAGAATGACTGATTGGCATCATTGTCTCTACTTCAGTGTGTCATCAGCAAGAGAAATTTGGCAACTTAATTTGCTTTAGAAAAATCGTTAATGTCTGTGAAGTTGTTGACTCAGTAAAGGTTCACCTGTTAGTGGGAACTGTCAAACCATGGAGTACGGTGTAATATCAAAATCAAATCAAATTTATTTATATAGCCCTTACATCAGCTGATCTCTCAAAGTGCTGTACAGAAACCCAGCCTAAAACCCCAAACAGCAAGCAATGCAGGTGTAGAAGCACGGTGGCTAGGAAAAACTCCCTAGAAAGGCCAAAACCTAGGAAGAAACCTAGAGAGGAACCAGGCTATGTGGGGTGGCCAGTCCTCTTCTGGCTGTGCCGGGTGGAGATTATAACAAAACATGGTCAAGATGTTCAAATGTTCATAAATGACCAGCATGGTCGAATAATAATAAGGCAGAATAGTTGAAACTGGAGCAGCAGCACAGTCAGAATAGAATATCACTGCTTTCCTATAACTGCCTATGTGAAGTATAGTGCCAAGTATTGATAAAAGGCTGTAGCTAGAGGTGGCTACATTGATCATTGCAATGATTTATGTATATATCTGTGTTATTTTACTGTGTTACACCAATTCAATAATGACAATGTCAATAACAATTCACTCTCATACCAGTCCTATTGGATAGTAGGAATGTTAGCATTCAGCTAGAGATGTGCTCTACTGCTTCAAGGCCCAAAAGTTGTCGTCATGTGTCATGCTACTTCACTAGTTGATGTGCAGAATCTATGAAAAAAATGTGCATTAGAAGCTTGAAATGAGGCTAGTACATTACAGTTTTTGGAGGTTGAATCTAATACAAGCTAAATTAGCTGAGACTAATTCAAAGTCAGAGATGAATTCCAGGGTAACATCACAAAGAGAAATGCTAACGAGTTAGTAAGAGGATACTGGCGCTGCTGGTCTGATTTATAGTTAGAAGACAATGGTGCTCTCATTTAGTAGGCTGCTAATGTGCAGTTTACATGATTCTCTCTCTCCCTCCATGCCTCTCTCTCTAGCCCTTTACCACTCTCTCTTTCTCTCTCTCTCTCGCTGCCTCCCTGCCTCCCTCCCTCCCTCTCCCTCTCTGGTATTGATGACATGCATTACTGGCACGGTGAGAGGTCTTATAGGCAGAAGCATAGCAGTGCAGTGTGCAGAGCCTGAGCCAGTCAGAAGAGAGGAGGGGAGCTTTGGCAATGCCGCCCAGGGCTATGACATCAATCAGACCTCTGTACCCACGACCCACAGAGAACTGACCGCCTCAACAGCAGCGCTACAGGGCACCATCAATCACTCTCATATGTGAATGCTCTTTAATGGCGAATACAAACACATGCAGCCTGCCACTCTATTCTCTCAACAACACTATCGTCGGTTTTGGAGGTCATTCACTGAATGTAATGTATGCCTGATAAGAGAAACAATGAGAAAATGTCAAGTAGACAGACATTCTGCTCAAATAACACCCCCACCACCTCAGTGCTGCACTCACCCCTGCCTCTGCCACAGCAGGCGGGTGACTCTTCCCCTCCCTGTGGGACCTGTAGGATGATTTCCAAGTGACTGAGCATCATGACGAGGAGCTCAGCCAGATCCATTCAGACAGTCAGCTCCATCTCTACTGTACATCAGTCACAGTCAGCTGTGCACCCTCGTGTGGACAGACAGACTGGCCATGGGCGCCAATTACACACAGCAGCATCCTGGGTAGAAGAATGTTTGCCAACTCCACTGTTTATGACAATCTAGGGCAGTGAAACAGTATGTTTTAGCTTAAATTAGGTGCACAGGGAGTCTGTGTTAATATACAGTAAGTGTAAAGCAGGTGACTTTGAAAAGTCAGTTTGTCCAATGTGTGAAAACTTAAAAGCATGAGTACAAAACATGAAATAAGGCATTTTATGTAAGCAATGTAAGCAAATGACTGCACAGGGGATGTTACATCTATATATGCATGCTAGCTTCCAGCTATAATGCAACATTGAGTCCGAAAGACTTAGGGTACAGTATGTGGTTGGGTGCTGGACCCCTCAGTGACTTTGTGAGAAAACAAAGCTTTTCACACTAAACCCATGAGCCAGCGGTGCAATTAAAGCACTAACCTGTCCCATGAATGTTTAATGAATTCAGGTCATCACTCAGGTCCTGGGTCATATGGAGACGCAAAAACACACACCACACCGCACCACAATACACCACACCAAAACACAGCAGAGTAAAACACAACACAACACAACACACCACAGCACAGCAAAACACAACACAACACAACACACCACACCACAGCACAGCAAAACACAACACAACACAACACACCACACCACAGCACAGCAAAACACAACACAACACAACACAACACACCACAGCACAGCAAAACACAACACAACACACCACAGCACAGCACAGCAAAACATAACAGAACACAACACACCACAGCACAGCAAAACACAACACAACACAACACACCACACCACAGCACAGCAAAACACAACACAACACAACACAACACACCACAGCACAGCAAAACACAACACAACACAACACAGCACAGCAAAACACAACACAACACAACACAACACAACACAGCACAGCAAAACACAACACAACACAACACACCACAGCACAGCAAAACACAACACAACACAACACAACACAGCACAGCAAAACACAACACAACACACCACAGCACAGCACAGCAAAACATAACAGAACACAACACACCACAGCACAGCAAAACACAACACAACACAACACAACACAGGACAGCAAAACAGAATACAAGGACAGCAGCAATTAGGGCAACACCTCAGGCTCTGTACTGGCTTTGGGTTTTATTACATGACTCCTGTAGTAATACCTACAGCAAAGGTACTATTCCAGAATTTTGGCAGGTTCATTTCTGCTCCCCCCAATTTCACTGGATGTTGGTCAGGTGGGACGCTACCGTCCCATGTACCCTAGTGAGGTTAATATTCCAATGCTACATTAACATTACAGGCTACGGGCCATATGCAGATGTGGATGCGATGAGAAGAACATAGAGTAGGTGATGTTGGCTGCTGTGGCCCTTTTTCCTGTGAGCCTTTAGCACCTCTTAGTGGTGAGATATGAGAATTGCAATCAGGACTGAGGAATTCACACCATAATGTGAACAAACAGTGTGTGTAAAATATGCTCTTTGGACAAAATAGTTATTGCAGACATTCTCTGTTTGTCAAGCCCCTATTAGTGTACTATGTAGATCTCATCGGAACCATCAGAACCACTAGCCTACCCTGGGGTGGCAGGGTAGCCTGGTGGTTAGACTGTTGGACTAGTAACTGGAAGGTTGCAAGTTCAAATCCCCGAGCTGACAAGGTACAAATGTGTAGTTCTGCCCCTGAACAGGCAGTTAACCCACAGTTCCTAGGCCGTCATTGAAAATAATAATTTGTTCTTAACTGACTTGCCTAGTTAAATTAAGGTACAAATAAAAAACTTGCCCAAAGCTTTTGTCTGAGGGGGAGCAAAGAAGTGGTCATAACAAGGTAAGCAGTAATGAAGCACACTCTTTCGGTTTGACTTTCTCCCACTGACTGTAATATTTAATTTCCTGGCTACAGACGTAACCTTTTTGGTTAACCCTTTATGTGTCATACTGCCTTAAAACCTAGCAAGGGTTTTGTTAGACTTGCTAATCATTCATAAACAATGAGCACATGGGCAAGGTACATTTTGGTGTATCTTATTCAAATCTCAATTTCCATTAGCGGACATGAATGATGGAGAGTTGACGTTAATGACGAAGATGATATTGCTAAGAATATCTTCTATCTATCTAAGGATTCTTGTCATCTTTCATTATTTTTAACATCATTGTAATGAGAGGTTAGAATAAGATTCAGATCGTACTGTATGAGCCCCTGCTGTGTTGCTGGAAGATTAACAGCAGGTGGTATCAAAGACTACATTGAGTAGTGAGCAGGGAGAGCCAGGCGGGATGAACGCCTCGATACACTCATCACACTCCTGCATGGGTTTGGCTTCAAAGTCAACACTCAGACTCATTATATCATAACATCATATCATGTCTGCCAATCAACCAGGGTCCTATCTATAGGTTTAAATCCACACTTGTTGAAGTCATGTACTCTAACAAAGCCAGGCAAGGCTTAATTAATACTTAACTACTGACAATAACAAATACAGTGCCTTCAGAAAGTATTCATGCCCTTGGACTTTTTTCCACATGTTGTTGTGTTACAGCCTGATTTTAAAATGGATTCAATTGAGATTTTTGGGGGTCACTGGCTTACACACAATACCCCATCATGTCGAAGTGTAATTTTTTTTAAATATACAAATAATAATTAATTAATTAAAAGCTGAAATGTTTGAGCCAATAAGTATTCAACCCCTCTGTTGTGGCAAGCTTAAATAAGCTCAGGAGTCAACATTTGCGTAACAAATCACATAATAAGTTGCATGGACTCACTGTGCAATAATAGTGTTTAACATGATTTTTTGATTGACTACCTTACCTCTGTACCCCACACATACAACTATTTGTAAGATCCCTCAGTCGAGCAGTGAAAATCAAACACAGATTCAACCATAAAGGCCAGGGAGGTTTTCAAAAACCTTGCAAAGAAGGGCACCTATTGGTGGATGGGTAAAAATATGAATAAAGCAGACATTGAGTATCCCTTTGAGCATGGTGAAGGTATTAATTACACGTTGGAGGGTGTATCAATACACCCAGTCACTACAAAGATACAGTCGTCCTTCCTAACTCAGCTGCCGGACAGGATTTTACCGTGAGGACAAACGTGACTTTAAAATAGTTACTGAGTTTAATGTCTGTGATAGAAAACTACAACATTGTAGTTACTCCACAATACTAACCTAATTGACAGAGTGAAAAGAAGGAAGCCTGTACAGAATAAATATATTCCAAAACATTCATCCTGTTTGCAACAACCCCACTGAAAGTAATACTGCAAAAAATGTGGCAAAGCAATTCACTTTTTGTTTATGGCAAATATAATACAGCACGTTACTGAGTACCACTCTCCATATTTTGAAGCATAGTGGTCGCTGCTCATGTTATGTGTGCGCTTGTAATCGTTAAGACTGGAAAGTTTTCAGGATAAAAAATAAACTGAATGAAGCACAGACAAAATGCTAGAGGAAAACCTGGTTCAGTCTGCTTTCCACCAGATACTGGGAAATGAATTCACATTTCAGCAGGACAATAACCTAAAACACAAGGCCAAATCTACATTGGAGTTGCTTACCAAGAAGACAGTGAATGTTCATGAGTGGCCGAGTTACAGTTTTTACTTAAATCAGCTTGAAAATGTATGGCAAGATTTGAAATGATTTGACAGAGTTTGAAGAATTTTGAAATTAATAATGGGCAGATATTGTACAATCCAGGTTTGCAAAGCTCTTAGAGACTTACCCAGAAAGACTCACAGCTGTAATCGCTGCCAAAGGTGATTCTAACATGTATTGACTCAGTGGTGTGAATACTTATGTAAATTAAATATTCTGTATTTAATTTTCTATAAATTTGCAAACATGTCATTTTGCCATTACAGGGTTTTGTGTGTAGATGGGTGAGGGGAAAAACAATTTAATCAACTTTGAATTCACTTTACAATTTACTTTACATTTGGGAACTTGCATATCCTGAGGAAGCAGTGGTCATTTCCTGGTCAATGATACAAAAAGAAGGCAAATGATAAGACAAATGCGTAACACACACACTTAGACAATTATGCCCCGCCCTCTCCAACTTCCTGCTCCTTGCGTACTTCACCTCTCATTCCCTGTGGCCCAGCCCGTGTTTCCCTTCTTCCCCTGTCCCCATGTGAGCGCCTGCCACTCTGGCTCCTGGCTGTGGTGCTCTATCAGTGTCATCACTCAGGATGGACTCCCCACCACTCTACCTGCATCTGCTGCTGACCAGTCTGCTCACCCTCTGTAAGGACCCAGCACTCTACTTTCTGAGCTCAGATAGGTTACCTTTAGTTCATATGTATGTCTGTCTCTCACATCACTTGCTTTCTATTCTTAATCCTCCTCCTCTGTCTCCCTCCACTTATCTCCACTCACAGGGCAAGGGGCAGGAGCTCAGTCATGTAAGTATGAGATACAATTACTTTCTGTGTTTGATGCCACTTTAATAAATGCACCAGAGAGCTGGAAGAGTCCCGGCATAGAGACAGTTTGATGGCAGTTGGTCCTCTCTACGGTTGATAAGCGCCTATTTTTATGCCTCACACAAAATAGTTATTTTTGTAGGAAATGGGTATTGTGAGTGTCTGGCTTCCTTGACATTTTCATGTTTTTCATTCGATTTATTGAAGGTATTTTAAGCAGAATACGCAGCTGGTTTCATTGTTTTGTGTCAGCATTTGAATGAGCTTCTGAGATGTTGAACCTCTTTGATCCCCCTACATTCTCAGATACTGTAATGGTTTTATTTTTCTCAGCAACTTAGTTCATTCTGAGCTCTTGGTGGGGTATTGAGAGGGAGCTGGTGGCATATAACTGTAATAACAGACCGTATCTATTCCCGAAGGCTGAGTCACAAATTTGGCTCCAAAGTACTTTTGGCTCAGGTCTCAGCCTTTTCTCCTGCATGGCTGAGCTGTATGTGTTACCTATTCTAAAAGCATTACCAGGGAGGATATGGAACAAAATGCCCACTTTGTTGTGTCAGCTCAGGCCCAATAATGTTGTTGGTATTGAGTGCGAACAGGAGCCAAGGTAAGGCCACAGACATCCCAGGGGAGGGGACGGTTGCTCTGTGTTTGTTAGTGTTTTCCTCCTTTCCTTCCTCCTTCACCTCCTGCTTACTGTGCGGTGGAGTGGAGGGTCGCCAGGCACACCTCCTGCTTACTGTGCAGTGGAGTGGAGGGTCGCCAGGCACACCTCCTGCTTACTGTGCGTGGAGTGGAGTGTCGCCAGGAACACCTCCTGCTTACTGTGCAGTGGAGTGGAGGGTCGCCAGGCACACCTCCTGCTTACTGTGCAGTGGAGTGGAGGGTTGCCAGGCACACCTCCTGCTTTACTGTGCGGTGGAGTGGAGGGTCGCCAGGCACACCTCCTGCTTACTGTGCAGTGGAGTGGAGGGTCGCCAGGCACACCTCCTGCTTACTGTGCGTGGAGTGGAGTGTCGCCAGGAACACCTCCTGCTTACTGTGCAGTGGAGTGGAGGGTCGCCAGGCACACCTCCTGCTTACTGTGCAGTGGAGTGGAGGGTTGCCAGGCACACCTCCTGCTTTACTGTGCGGTGGAGTGGAGGGTCGCCAGGCACACCTCCTGCTTACTGTGCAGTGGAGTGGAGGGTTGCCAGGCACACCTCCTGCTTTACTGTGCAGTGGAGTGGATGGTCGCCAGGCACACCTCCTGCTTACTGTGCAGTGGAGTGGAGGGTCGCCAGGCACACCTCCTGCTTACTGTGCAGTGGAGTGGAGGGTTGCCAGGCACACCTCCTGCTTTACTGTGCGGTGGAGTGGAGGGTCGCCAGGCACACCTCCTGCTTACTGTGCAGTGGAGTGGAGGGTTGCCAGGCACACCTCCTGCTTACTGTGCAGTGGAGTGGAGGGCCGCCACGCACACCTCCTGCTTTACTGTGCGGTGGAGTGGAGGGTCGCCAGGCACACCTCCTGCTTACTGTGCAGCAGAGTGGAGGGTCGCCAGGCACACCTCCTGCTTACTGTGCAGTGGAGTGGAGGGCCGCCACGCACACCTCCTGCTTACTGTGCAGTGGAGTGGAGGGTCGCCAGGCACACCTCCTGCTTTACTGTGCAGTGGAGTGGAGGGTCGCCAGGCACACCTCCCGCTTACTGTGCAGTGGAGTGGAGGGCCGCCACGCACCAGGGAAGGGTCTTCCTCAGTCTGGAGGACTCTACTTGCACTGTAAAGGAGAAAGCATAGAGGGAACTCTCTGGCTAGTCTTGAAGAATAGTCCATTTAGCCTTGGGTATTTTGTACCCCAAATAGTAGTCTGCATTAGCCTTGGATGTCATGGTGTCTTTGTGTGTCTGTGTGTGTGGTTGTCTAGTATTCTCCATAGATAGTGTGACACTCAAACTGGACCCAAGTGGTGAGGTAACCAGTGGGACCTTTATGGACCTGAACTGTGAGGTCAGCGTCAGCCATCACCAGTCCCACCCCCTGACACACAGCTTCAACTTCCTGAGAGACGATGTCCTGGTCTACTCCAAAAATACCACCGAACCTGCGGTCCTTCACCAGCTCACCCCGGCCAGGGCTGCCAACTCTGGCACTTACAAGTGCCAGGTCATAGTTCAAGACAAGAGCAAAGGCAGCAGCACCCACAGACTCACCGTCACAGGTACTGCTGAAATGGATCCATGATTATATTGACTTTCTGGTAAAACTCTCTAGATCTCTAGATCCCGTAGGGCGGTGCACAATTGGCCCAGCGTCGTCCGGGTCAGGGTTTGGCCGGGGTAGGCCGTCATTGTAAATAAGAATTTGTTCTTAACTGACTTGCCTTTTTAAATAAAGGTTCATTAAATTAAATAAAATAAAAATATCTTCATTCGTAATCCATTATATGTAGGTACATACAGTATCAAGTATTTTCCTCCTGATGATGCATGGTATGTGACATCCTAGTGACTGACACTGATTGTTCGACCACAGGCTTGCAGACGCCTGTGCTGCAGGGGACCTCCCAGATCCTGTTTGAGGGGGATGAGGTGGCAGCTACCTGCAGCGCCCCAGATGAGTCTGGCTCCCTGCTCTTCCACTTTTACCAGGACCAGGAGAAGATCAAGCAGGTGGGAACTCAGTGGAGACCAGGCTGGAGCTGAAGCATGCTGGGGACACACACCTGTGCTGTTACTTTGAAATCACCATGCTGCCTGACGCTGGGAGGTCCATCAACAGTAACACTGTCAAGGTCATGGTCAAAGGTAAGAGTGGGGTTGAATGCTGACTATAACTGTTGCATTTGTTATTGGAAGGTACCGGTTCAGATTTATAGTAGCTATGGGCATTATGCTTCTGTGTGCTTCCATATTTGAACACCCGTAAGAAAATAAATGTTGGGTTAAAGAGTTGCTCTGTTCTTCTGTTGTATCATTAAGAACTTTTCATCACACCCGTCATGAACATTCTTCCTGGTAAAGACGTGATTTTTTAAAAATGTTTATTTAATTTAACCCCTTTTTTCTCCCCAATTTCGTGGTATCCAATTGTTAGTAGCTACTATCTTGTCTCATCACTACAACTCCCGTACGGGCTCGGGAGAGACGAAGGTTGAAAGTCATGCGTCCTCCGATACACAACCCAACCAAGCCGCACTGCTTCTTAACACAGCGCGCATCCAACCCGGAAGCCAGCCGCACCAATGTGTCGGAGGAAACACTGTGCACCTGGCAACCTTGGTTAGCGTGCACTGCGCCCGGCCCGCCACAGGGGTCGCTGGTGCACGATGAGACAAGGAGATCCCTACTGGCCAATCCCTCCCTAACCCGGACGACACTATGCCAATTGTGCGTCGCCCCTCAGACCTCCCGGTCGCAGCCGGTTACAACAGAGCCTGGGCGTGAACCCAGAGTCTCTGGTGGCACAGCCCTTAACCACTGCGCCACCCGGGAGGCTGGTAAAGATGTGATTGAGGGTGACATTGTCGAGTTGTCTGCCCCCACCCAATGTGGCGGTCTTCCTGACCAAGGACAAGAGGGTGCTTAAGACAGCCTACATTAGTCTCAGTCATTCGCTCAGAGTGCTGGCAGAGGACTCTGGGGAGTATGTGTGCAAGGCGGACAGAGGCAATTTTCAGAAAGAAGCCTATGAGAGCATCAAAGTCAAAGGCAAGTATTGGATGTCTGACTGTGTTGTAAAAGGTTGGGACACATGACATGTAATAGTGAGCGTTTTCTAACTTAATTCAATGTTTCACCATGCCAAAGTATCTTTGAATTCAATGTTTCACCATGCCAAAGTATCTTTGAATTCAATGTTTCACCATGCCAAAGTATCTTTGAATTCAATGTTTCACCATGCCAAAGTATCTTTGAATTCAATGTTTCACCATGCCAAAGTGTCTTTGAATTCAATGTTTCACCATGCCAAAGTATCTTTGAATTTAATGTTTGACACTCTGCTTTTTCTGTCTGATCCCCACAGAGTTGTTTTCCAAGCAAGTCCTGGTGATGAATCCCAGAGAGGTGTTTGAGACAGAGCGCTTCACACTGAACTGTGATACTGACCGCTATTCCCATGAGAGAATCAACATTGGGGACGTGAAGTACTCCCTGTTCAGCAACCAGGTCCTACTGACATCAGGAGGGAACTACAGAGCCACAGCACACCCCTCCCTTAATGGAAATTACTCCTGCCAGGCCCAAGCCCTAGGAAGAGGCCAAACCAAAAAGATCTTCAAAAACAGCACACAGATTGTCCTCAAGGCAAAGGTGAGTCTCTCTGTGTGGTGTGGTGGTTAATTTCTTTACCTTCAAATGAGGAGAGACAAACTTATTCCACAAGTCAGCTATACTTAAACTGAATCGTTATTCACTTATTAATAAGGAAGCAGGTCAATACAACCCACACATATAAAGTGAATCGATTGAGTGCCCTACGATAATGATGGCTGGTCGACGAATCACCCTCAGATGATTCGTTGAGAGCCTCGATACAAAGGTACAAAAGTATTTTATAGCCAAGATACACCCCCTTCAGTCTACATGACAAACAACAGATGTATAGAATGGGTTACAAGTTTAAGATTTGTATGAAAGATACTGTCTGCTGTGAATTATAAGTATCTGCTGTAATAACTTCTCATTGTGTAGAAACCAGGGTCTGGCCCCGAGCCATCTCTCCCTGGTAGCTTCCAGTCAGGCACACAGACACTAATCATGCTATGGAATGCGGTCTTGTTAGGTTTATCACCCAGAAGATATTGTAAATCTTCTGTCAGTGTTAAATCTCCTAGAGGCCCACTTTCAGTAGAACACACACAGATATATGAGTGTTCTAACAACCCCTTATTATGTTGCATAAAACAACCATTTGATGAAATAACAGCATTATAACAATCTTGTCATTTCTGTTCTGACAGTGGATGGGGTCATATTAAAAACACTCTCATTCAACATTCTCAAACATTGCATGTGCTTTATTTTCTAACAGTTTTTCTCTTCTCTGGTCTCATTCTGTCTTATTCATTCTCTTTTTTGTTCCCCCTCTCCCTCTGTCAGTGCCTGTGTCAGTCCCTCTTCTGAGCGTGGTAGGGGGCAGGTTGATCCTGGGCAAGCCCTTCCAGTTACAGTGTCAGAGTGACAACGGTAGTCTGCCCATCACCTACACCCTGCTGAGCCCCCACAGACAAGCTGAGTTCAGGGTGGTCCACAGTCCCTGGGATCTGGCCCTCTTCAACATCACCTCCATCCATAGGAGCATTGACATCCACAGCTTCTCCTGCAAGGCCGAGAACAACCCCAGTCAGCCCTACATGGAGAGCTCAGGAGAGCACCTCCGACGCACTGCCACCATCATAGGTGAGTTGGCCACACCACCTATTTATAACAGAACCAATGTACATGCATGCATACATACATACATACATACATACATACATACATACATACATACACACACCTACATATGGCTCTAGTTTATAAAAGGGAGATGCTGGTACAGTCAGTCTAACTGATGACATAGTAGATTTACTGTAATGACTCAACAACATTAATTCCCCACAGAGCCAGTGTCCAGGCCAGTACTGACCTTGACACCCAAAATGGGGGACGTGGCTGAGGGGGAGGACCTGACCCTAACCTGCACTGTCCAGCGGGGCACGCCCCCCATCACCTACACATGGTATCACACAAAGAGTGCCCTGCCCCTTGTGTCCAAGACCACCAATGACATGCGATTATCCCACTCGGTTCAAGGTGTCAGTAGAGAGCATGGAGGCGGATACTACTGCGTCACTAACAACCCATCCAATGACAGCCAAAGGAGTGCCATGGTCACTGTTGAAGGTGAGAGGGGAAGGGATCTTGCAGATGAAAGTATTATCACACAAACACACTGGTGTGTGACTAGAAGTCATTTAGCTTAATTCACTGTGGCTGAACTTGACCTGAGGTAACCTCTGTAACCTTGCTGTCTGCAGTGAAGTTGGCTGGCTGGAAGAAGGGGCTGATCGCAGCCTTCTGCATCCAGCTCACAGTGTCTCTCATCATCATCATCCTCGTTAAGAAATGCCTTCTTCCATTCAGAAGAGAGAGAACAGTGGAACTGTCAGTGTGAGTAGGCCTGGCTTTGATTTCATCATACTACCATAGTCTATTCACAAACCATTGAATGTACAGTGATGCACAATTCTTTATTTGGGAAGATGTGAATATTAAAGCGATAAAGGTCATATAGGAGTTTCCTGTTTTCATTGTGTTTTCTTGTTCCCCTCTCTCAGGATGCCAGCAAGCACTAAAACATACCAGACTCTGAGACTGACCCATGGAGAAGTCAATGAGGCTGCCAATGGTAAGATCTGTCTACTGATTTACTGTACAGTATAACCTATATCTGCTGTCAGGACTTCACACTACTAAACCTTTGGCCCATGATAGAAAGTTGGAGTCTTGCAGACCCCTACCATCTCAGCCCTAACCTTGCTCCAACCCTTCATCCTCTCAGGATGTCATCTCTCTTCCTCTCTGTGTTCCTTCCTCCTAGCTTGGCTCAGGGTAAAGAGCAGGTGAGGGGATGCATACCTAATATGGCAAAGCAATGAATGTTTCATCCAATTGGATGTGACCGGTGTCCTGTATGACTGACCCCTGGTCTCTGTGTTTTGCAGTCACTCCTGGGGTCATGGGAAGGAGCGTCTGGAGTGATCACGTCTCAGGCTCAGGTGAGTGTACCAGAGTTCATGAGGTCAACTCCTACATTTCAACAGGTGGAACATTAACTATGTGACTATTCATGTCTAACATTAAGTGTGACTTGTAGAGTCTGACGACCAGACCAGCGAGGAAACTGAGGTACCTGAGCCACAATACACTGAGGTCCATCCCCAGGAGGTAGACCCCACCAGAGGTAAGAGACTGACCTATCCTCTTCGCTGGGAGGTGCTAGGCTTCAAATACACATGTCAACATTATTATTAATCTATTGCTTAATGTCAAATAATCATGAGCTGTCCACTTGCATTTTTTGATTATGTCCCCATGAAGCATTTGTATATGCATTTCTAGCCCCCGTGAAGAAAGGCACAGACACTGTGTACAGCGAAGTGCGGAATTCGAATCAAGGTAAGACTAACATCCTGTTCAACGTTCACTGAAGCCCTCTACACACTAAGAAACAGAAATTAGATGGGCTTCTTCTCTGGGGTTTGAGAAATGTGCCATGCAGGAAACCAGGCCTAGCTCTAAACATCTGCATTGTCAGTGAGAGAGGGTGCCGTTAAGTCGGCCACTTAGCCAGCTGTCCACTTCCTGCTCTCGCCAAAGGGAACTTCCTGTTATTATAATCCAACCCAAACACAGGGTGCATCTGTCAAGCGGAGTCAGAGGACAGACTGCTCCCTTGTTAACCCCTGAAATAAGAACCCACACGCCAACCATATTTCCCATTGTTGAGTAATTGACCTACTCCTTCAAAATGTCAATAGTATTTGTATCAAACAATGTTGCAGCGCAGGGGAAGAGAAAACAATCATGGGCTTTGGCCTGCCTCTATATTGTCAAACAATGGGCTTGTCGGCAGGGAAACTGACTAGTAACAGTAATGCGATAAGCCCAAGGTGTCAGTCTTGAGGAGAGCTGGAGGTTCTGGGTGGAGGGTGTTGTTTTGGGGAAGGGGGAGGCTCTGGGTGGAGGTTGTTGTTTTGGGGAAGGAGGAGGCTCTGGGTGGAGGGTGTTGTTTTGGGGAAGGGGGAGGCTCTGGGTGGAGGGTGTTGTTTTGGGGAAGGGGGAGGCTCTGGGTGGAGGGTGTTGTTTTGGGGAAGGGGGAGGCTCTGGGTGGAGGGTGTTGTTTTGGCTCTGGGTGGAGGGTGTTGTTTTGGGGAAGGGGGAGGCTCTGGGTGGAGGGTGTTGTTTTGGGGAAGGAGGAGGCTCTGGGTGGAGGGTGTTGTTTTCCTGAGCTTGTCTCCTGCTCTTGTGTTTGCAGGTGAGTCAAAGTCCGAACAAGCTGACGGCGTAAGTAGAGCAATGTACTAACAAATACACTCATGTACGTAACAGTACTGTTCTACATACAGTACATAGACCTTATGACTTTGTTTTGTCTTAGAGGGACCCCTTATGGAGAAAATAAGATTCAACACAGGAGGAGGAAACTGCTGGAATACACAGATACTGTAGAAACAGACACGGGCTTCTTCTTGTATTTTTTTATTTTATTTTGTCTATTTCAGCAAGGCTCAGTTGAGTATGCCCAGTTAAACCACAATGACCATGAGTCAGAAGAACCAGAGCACGAACCAGACCAAAAACCCCGGCCTGAACCAGAGCCAAAACCAGAACAAGGATCAGAGCAAGACGGACAACTTGAATGACCACCATCAATATTTATTCTCTAATTTATTCAGCATATTGAACAACTGGAGCTGTTATTGATTTGAATGTATTTGTATATTTTCTATATTTTTTACACCTCTTCTTCTTAACCTTTTGTACAGTCTTTAAATGCCTGTAATTATGCCTTTGTGAATTGAGAATAAAACAATGCAGCAGAATTGGAGACCTTGTCCTGTGTCTCAATGAGAAAAAAATAGTTATTGACGTTTTCTGTCATCTCTCCTGAGAATGTGCACATAGGATGTGTGTTGTGACCCAGAGGAAAATACACACAAATACATTTTCCTCCATTGTGAGTTGAGCTCCATGGACAGGAAGGAAACCTTTGAAGCCTGCAGGGTGTAGTGACAGTCATGCGCTGTGACACCCCCGTAGAGAAGTGTGACAATATGAGAAAAGAAAGTCTATACCCCCTGGTGGGGGACCAGGCAAACCACTCTCCCTCTCCTGACCAGAGGAGGGCAGCACCTTGCTTATGATTCAGTAGGGAAACTTGGTGCCGCGCTGCTGAAATCATGTGAGAGGCTTCCACTGTGTTTTAGCATCAAGGCATATCAGTTTCAGTTTCCATCCTTTCATGGCTTTGATTGACGAGTAGTGACTCAATAAGTTATGAGTTCATACAGGAGTCAATTCCTTTTCTCAGTAGTTGGCTACCAGAGGAGATTAAAAACAGACAAACAAACTTTAAAGTGTAGGCTATATTGTCTTTGTACAAAGGTGTACACCGAACTGCAGTAATTTCAGAACCTCTCTTCAGTCTGGAAGACTAGTGGAGTCATCATGCCCATGGGAACACAACAACATTACATTAGTAAGGTCTGTGCCATCACATATCCTTGATCACAAAATCTAAATATCTATATTAGCTATATTGTTTTTGTTTATTCAAAAAGCTTAATGAGACATCACCAAGGTGATCTGAACAACAAAGGCCTATAGCCCACAAGAGGTTGATTCGTTCATTAATATCATGGCACATGTCGTTGACTGTCCAGCTCATGTGGATTTGCCTTTTGACAGGAAGCTCTTAGGGAAGTTGAAAGACTGACCAACCCTGTGTGAAAAGCCATAAAACCCCGACAACACAGCTAAACACCCTCAGCCTGCCACCCACTTAAATGCTCTCAACTACATGCCCAGTTCAGTCTAACATATACTGTATACCACAGCCCTTAGGATGAAGCATTTATCTTCATTAGAGATAGCCCAGTCCCTTGTTTGGATTATGTTTCAGTTATTTGTGTGTGCATGTTTCAGCTGTGTGTATGTTTGTGTGCGCACCTGTGTGAGACAGAGAGGGAGCAGTACAGAGGGGGAAGTAAGGGTGAACCCAAGAGAGAGAGAGAGAGAAAGAGAGAGCTCTAGTGACAGTGTGTCTGAGCTAGGACTCCTCCTTCCCCACCTCAGGTCATGTTGAGTTTGAATCGCCATCCTAGCAAGCATGAATGTAAGGAAAAGTTCAGAGTGACAAGTCCAGCCACCTTTAGTGTAGTCAAACTATTCACTATTGGTTCTCGTACTGGGAAGTTCAAAATGTAACAAAACACTTGAATATTTCATGTCCATGCAAATCTATTTTGTATTATGATACGGTAAGAAAGAAAATAAGTACTGCTATTTTAGGTAATCCCCCAAGGGGAAGACAAAACGATCGATAAAGACGGCCCTTTAAGAGGAGGCCGTGGGTCCAATCTATGAATGGATAGTTTTCCAAAATGAAAACCGAATCCATCTCCGTCTCAGCAGTCTGGATCTCTGCAGGTTGTTATTACTGTATCGTTACATCACACGCTGCAGTTTCAGCTTTTAGAGTGTGGGTGAATGAATCATATTACTTAACAGGTCTGCCCTGACAGCGGTTAGCAGCATATTTTGAGAACTGGCAGCGGGAGGTCATGTGCCGCTATGGAATTAAAATGACTGTACCAGAAGTAGAATAAATAAGAATATGGTGGCTGGGTATTAATGAGCGGGTTTTAACCTGTTCAAGCAATTTTTGGACGACATTTACTATAGCTCAGATTGGCTTTTTCATTTTCAACTGCACAATAATAAAGCCAAAGTTCTATAAGTTTACACCCTGTGTCCTATACTCTCTTCCTCCGCAAGGACAGAACATACAGAAATAACCCCAAGTTTGGTGAATCTCCTGCATGCCTCGCGGCCTCAACCCGGCCACCCTCCTCTCCAAACCCTGACATGTCCTGGCCATGGATGGTGCTGTCCTCTTCAGAGGGCCTGGTCTGATGTTTGAAGAGCCTGTCTACCCTGTCAAATACACACTGCTGCATTTACCATGTTCCTGCATCCATCATGTGAGGTCATGTGCTGTCATAGACGCTGTGGATTCCTGTTACATGTCATCTGCCCATCTGCACAGGAGAAGACCAGACGGTATGTCCTCCCTAGTCACAAGACCACTGGCGTGGTAACTAGATAGGACAGGTTTTCTTAATGTCTTTATAATGTTGATACAGTAGGAGAGAGTGATAAATGTGTCTTTGGGACTTTTCACATTTAGAAGTGAGGGACGCTGTGTCCCTTTATTTTTACTGCCTGTGTGTTCGTGTCTCAGCAAGGAAACCTGATCTGGCCCCTCCTGTATCTGAAGCAGGATTCCAGCTACACCATTGGCTACGCTGCTAAAATTGGCACGTTGACCCCTATGAATATTATGTTTTTCACTTGGCCTTATGGGGCCAGTGTTGTGCACTGCTGAGACTCAGTGGTGAGGTGATCGCGGCAGCAGGTTCATTGTTCTTAGATTTGCTACTATCACAAATGAAGACGTTTCCAGGTACTTATGAGTTTGTGCTTTACAGTTGTACACAGTGTTCAAGATTACTGTGTTTTTCAGATGTCGCAAAATACTGCTATCAGCAGACACCATGGTTACAACATGATTGTCAACATGATCTAAACTTTATGTTCATTTTCCCCCTTTCATGAGTAATGGATCAGCTCATCTGATTCAAATCTCAGACAGTCATTTAAGCCATGTAAACAAGCAACAAGGTATGTCATACTGTATAACACTACATACGGAAAATAGAGCAGGTTAACACAAACAAGCCCAGCTCCCATCCTAACATTGACCTCTTGTCTCATACCAGAACATTGACAATATAACTCCTGCAATGTTAAACAGGTGGCTACTATCTATTCCCCCATGTTCACTGAACAAAAATATCAAACATATTCAAAGATTTTTCTGAGGTACAGTTCATGTAAGGAAATCAGTCAATTTAAATAAATGAATTAGGCCCTAATCTATGGATTTCACATGACTGGGAATACAGATATGCATCTGTTGGCCATAGATTCCTTAACAACAAAGGTAGGGGTGTGGATCAAAAACCAGTCAGTATCTGGTGTGACCACCACTTACATTATGCAGCGCGACATCTCCTTCGCATAGACTTGATCAGGCTAGTGATTGTGGCCTGTGGAATGTTGTTCCACTCCTTTTCAATGGCTGTGTGAAGTTGCTGGATATTGGCGGGAACTGGAACACGCTGTCTTACACATCAATCCAGAGCATCCCAAACATGCTCAATGGGTGACATGTCTGGTGACTATGCAGGCCATGGAAGAACTGGGACATTTTCAGCTTCTAGGGAATGTGTGCAGATCTTTGCGATATGGGGCCGTGCATTATCATGCTGAAACATGGTTACCTGGTTAAATAGAGGTGAAATAAAAAAATAAAAATCTAGCGTGTCCTGCGTTGCATATAATCGATGCAACGCAGGGGGATGATTTAACAAAAGCTAATTTGCGGAAAAAGCACAATCGTTGTATGACTGTACCTGACCATAAACACCAATTCCTTTCGTAAAATCAATACACAGAAGTATATATTTTTAAACCTGCATATTTAGCTAAAAGAAATCCAGGTTAGCAGGCAATATTAACCAGGTGAAATTGTGTCACTTCTCTTGCACGCAGAGTCAGGGTATATGCAACAGTTTGGGCAGCCTGGCTCATTGCGAACTAATTTGCCAGAATTTTATGTAATTACGACATAACATTGAAGGTTGTGCATTGTAACAGGAAAATGTAGACTAACGGATGCCACCCGTAGAGAAAATACGGAACGGTTCCGTATTTCACTGAAATAATAAACATTTTGTTTTCGAAATGATAGTTTCCAGATTTGACCATATTAATGACCAAAGGCTCGTATTTCTGTGTGTTATTATGTTATAACTAAGTCTATGATTTGATAGAGCAGTCTGACTGAGTGATGGTAGGCAGCAGCAGGCTCGTAAGCATTCATTCAAACAGCACTTTCATGCGTTTTGCCAGCAGCTCTTCGCAAGCACAGCGCTGTTTATGACTTCAAACCATTCAGCCTAATGGCTGGTGTAACCGATGTGAAATGGCTAGCTAGTTAGCCGGGTGCGCGCTAATAGCGTTTCAAACATCACTCGCTCTGAGACTTGGAGTAGTTGTTCCCCTTGCTCTGCATGGGTAACGCTGCCTCGAGGGTGGTTGTTGTTGTTGTGTTCCTGGTTCGAGCCCAGGTAGGAGCGAGGAGAGGTACGGAAGCTATACTGTTACACTGGCAATACTAAAGTGCCTATAAGAACATCCAATAGTCAAAGGTATATGAAATACAAATGGTATAGAGAGAAATAGTCCTATAAATACTATATTAACTACAACCTAAAACCTCTTACCTTGGAATATTGAAGTCTCATGTTAAAAGGAAACCCCAACTTTCATATGTTCTCATGTTCTGAGCAAGGAACTCAAACGTTAGCTTTTTTACATGGCACATATTGCACTTTTACTTTCTTCTCCAACACTTCTCCAACACGCATTATTTAAACCAAATTGAACATGTTTCATTATTTATTTGAGGCTAAATTTATTTTATTTATGTATTATATTAAGTTAAAATAAGTGTTCATTCATTATTGTTGTAATTGTCATTATTACAAATAAATAAATAAAAATTGTCCGATTAATCGGTATCGGCTTTTTTTGGTCCTCCAATAATCGGTATCGGTATCGGCGTTGAAAAATCATAATCGGTCGACCTCTAATGTGGAGGTCCTGTGCTGGTGTGGTTACACATGGTGAGGCCGGTTGGAGGTACTGCAAATTCTCTAAAATGACATTGGAGGTGGCTTATTGTAATGAAATGAACATTCAATTCTCTGGCAACAGCTCTGGTGGACATTCCTGAAGTTAGCATGCCAATTGCACGCTCCCTCAAAACTTGAGACATCTGTGGCATTGTGTTATGTGACAAAACTGCACATTTCAGAGTGGCCTTTTATTGTCCCCAGCACAAGCACACCTTAATGATCATGCTGTTTAATTTAAGATGGCATATGGAATTGTTTTAAGATGGTAATACCATGGATAATTTAGGTATTTGATTTGAAATTCTGCTTTTTTTCCCGCTTCTTGATATGCCACACCTGTCATGTGGATGGATTATCTTGGCAAAGGAGAAATGCTCACTAACAGGGATGTAAACAAATTTGTGCACAACATTTGAGAGAAATAAGCTTTTTGTGAGTATGGAACATTTCTGAGATCTATTATTTCAGCTCATGAAACATGGGACCAACACTTTACATGTTGTGTTTATATTTTTGTTCAGTATAACAACAGAGGGTAAAGCTTTGATTTAGATCATTCGCATGTTCAGATATTGAATATATCATACTTGTGTAGTACTTTTTTGTAGCACAGTTATTTACATAGTAAAATGGTAATTACTTAATCTTTATTTAACGAGGCAAGTCACTTAAGAACAAATTCTTATTTACAATGACGGCTTACCCTGGCCAAAGCTGGACGATGCTGGGCCAATTATGCGCCGCCCTATGGGACTCCCAATCACGGCCAGATGTGTTGCAGCCTGAATTCGAACCAGGGACAACAGTGTCGCCACTTGTGCTGAGATGCAGTGCCTTAGACCACCCGGGAGTGCTGTGGGGGGGGGTAGACAAACACTGACATAACATGTCATTGGAATCCTATTAACACCCACTGTGTACGTTGGCTGTACGTTGACAATGGGCCGTGCGGTGCATTCTGGGTAAATTCCGACAAGGAGAACTCTCCATCAAGGAGTCAAAAACCCAACACGAGCGAGAATTACATGAACAAGAAGCTCAACATTACAAATATTTTCCAGGATTTAAGATAATTAATATCGTATAGCTTTAGGCGGGTTTCTCGACTCCTACCCTGACTTTTATAAGGGATATCTGCCTGTCTGTCAAGTCCAGACTCTAGTGGCCATATGTATGTTGTCTAGAATATCATGGGCAGGATAGACTCTAACAATGGGAATTCCAAACCACAAATTGTATAAACAATAATAACCAATCAGTGCAATTTACTGCTAACCAATAAATGTTTATATGCCAGCAGCATACCACCCTGCATACCACTGCTGGTTTGCTTCTGAAGCTAAGCAGGGTTGGTCTTGGTCAGTCCGTGGATGGGAGACCAGATGCTGCTGGAAGTGGTGTTGGAGGGCCAGTAGGAGGCACTCTTTCCTCTGCACTAAAAAAATATATCCCAGGGCCCCAGGACACTGCCCTGTGTAGGGTGCCATCTTTTGGCTAGGACGTTAAACGGGTGTCAATGCTGGGCCGATTAAAGATCCTATGGCACTTATACTAAGAGTAGGGGTGTTACTCCTGGCTAAATTCCCAATCTGGCCCTTGAACTATCACGGTCACCTAATAATCCCCAGTTTATAATTGTCTCATTCATCCCTCTCCCCTGTAACTATTCCCCAGGTCGTTGCAGGCAAATGATAATGTGTTCTCAGTCAACTTACCTGGTAAAATAAAGGATAAATAAAAATTGTATCTGAAGTAGTCAATACTATGAAATTGTATTTAGAGTAATGTATAACTAATAACTATTTGGCCTAATAATATGTCTCTTCATAATATCATGCATTATTTCATCCCTAATGGCAACTAATTCTAAACTGGTGGTAGGAACTTTACATTCTCAAATCAACTCTTCATATGACCTTTCATAGGTTGGTCTCTCTGTCCACTGGTAAATGGTAGACATGATGATTGCAGAGCTGAGGTTTGGTAAGCATGGATGGCTGCAGGGCAGAGATTGACTTTGTGTGGTTGTCATCTTTAATAGGACTAATAAGTCCTGTCAGCTTGGCTATAGATAGGTGTGTATATTTTACATAACCTCTGTGTTTCCTTGAAAAGCTCTCTTGGCAGGTGCATGACTGAAGACAGCACAGCCCCAACCTGCTGGTCTGCATTAAGTCAAACTCCAGCTGGAAATTCTATTTGTGTTACGTAATTAGTTCACGCAGCTTGCTTCCCAATTTTTTTACCATCCAATCTTTTGCCCACTGGCTACTCAGTTGAATTAATTCCTGTCACGCAACCCCCACAGCTACTAACGAGGAACGATATGCCAGAGATATGCCCCAATGGTGTGACAATAAGAGGAGGTCACAGGGGCAAGAGCTCCTGCAGGCTGATCCTCCATGGTGGGAGCAGTGTTGATAAGGGCACACACTACATGGATATTGTGTCAGAGATTAAGGAGGGATTAGTTTTGAGGTAAGTTTCAATAAGTCCATTAGTTGTCACGGTTATTATGGACCTGTGTGTCCACCATGACACGGGATCTTATATTTTGCATTTATGTCAGTGTCCTCTCCTTAATGGAAATTTCATAGGTAGGAATGATGACTGGTAAATGCTCTTGTCTGCACTTTGCTATAGAGGATGCCATCTGAAGATTGTCCAGAATTGTTCTTTGATGTGGAGGGTACAAGTTTGTAAAGGTTAGTTACTGCATGTTACTTGTTTTAATCACGATCTGTCCTCCTATCCATTGGCTGCCGAATGCCAACCATTCCCAGGGCAAAACTCAGTCACATGCCCCCATTGTGTAATCAAACATCAACAAATGAAATGCACACACGGCTGGCCTTTCACCCCACCCTCATTTTCCATGGAGGCCCGGCTCGGGTAACCCTATCCCCAGACAAGCAGGCCTGCACCCTGGCACTCTCCCCTCCGTGTGAAGTCCGGACACTCCTGCTCTGGCTGTGGACTGGACAGCTGCTGGCCCCGTTTACTGCTGCGGCCCTTTACGGGTTAGCATTCTCATACCTGGTCACTGTCAGCAGCTACAGCCCCTCACTGTGGCCCGTGTCTCCAAAGGGAGCACACAAAGCACTATTCTAAACATACTAAGCACATAAAACTAGTGATCCCCCTTTGGAACAGCTTTGGCTTTGTAAAGCGGGAAGCCTTTTAACATTGGTTTGCTTTCGGTCATAGGAAACTATTAGGGGAGCGGTGTTAATGGGGTGATATTTACGGTCAGTATGTTCCCAGGTTCAAATGTTCTGCTCCATTATACAATGCCTTGCAAAAGTATTCATCCCCCTTGACTTTTTTCCTATTTTGTTGCATTACAACCTGTAATTGAAATTGATTTTTATTTGGGTTTCATGTAATGGACATACTCAAAATAGTCCAAATTAGTGAAGTGAAAATATTTACTTGTTTCAAAAAATTATTTTTTAATAAAAACTGAAAAGTGGTGCATGCATTCACCCCCTTTGCTATGAAACCCCTAAATAAGATCTGGTGCAACCAATTACCTTCAGAAGTCACATAATTTGTTAAATAAAGTCCACCTGCGTGCAATCTAAGTGTCACATGATCTGAGTATATATACACCTGTTCTGAAAGGCCCCAGCGTCTGCAACACCACAAAGCAAGGGGCACCACCAAGCAAACTGTCACGCCCTGACCATAGAGAGCGGTTTATTCTCTGTTGGTTGGGGCGTGATAGTGACTAGGGTGGGTCATCTAGGAGATTAATGGTTTATGTTGGCCTGGTATGGTTCCCAATCAGAGACAGCCGTTTATCGTTGTCTCTGATTGGGGATCATATTTAGGCAGCCATTTCCTCATTGTGCTTTGTGGGATCTTGTCTACAGATAGTTGCCTGTGTGCACACCAGTAGCTTCACGGTTCGTTTGTGCTTGTTTTGTTTGGTGAGTTTCTATTAATTAAAATATGTGGAACTCTACGCACGCTGCGCCTTGGTCCAATCATTTCAACGATCGAGACACAAGCGGCACCATGAAGACCAAGGAGCTCTCCAAACAGGTCAGGGACAAACTTGTGGAGAAGTACAGAACAGGGTTGGGTTATAAAAAAATATCAGAAACTTTGAACATCCCACGGAGCACCGTTAAATCCATTATAGAAAAATGGAAAGAATATGACACCACAACAAACCTGCCAAGAGAGGGCGCCCACCAAAACTCACGGACCAGGCAAGGAGGGCATTAATCAGAGAGGCAAAAATAGAGACCAAAGATAATCCTGAAAGAGCTGCAAAGCTCCACAGCAGAGATTGGAGTGTCTGTCCATAGGACCACTAAGCCGTACACTGCACAGAGTGGCCAGAAAAAGCCATTGCTTAAAGAAGGTAAGCAAACACGTTTGGTGTTTGCCAAAAGGCATGTGGGAGACTCCCCAAACAAATGGAAGAAGGTACTCTGGTCAGATGAGACTAAAATTGAGCTTTTTGGCCATCAAGGAAAACACTATATCTGGCGCAAACCCAACAACTCTCATCACCCGGAGAACACCATCCCCACAGTGAAGCATGGTGGTGGCAGCATCATGCTGTGGGGATGTATTTCATCGGCAGGGACTGGGAAACTGGTCAGAATTGAAGGAATGATGGATGGCGCTAAATACAGGGGAATTCTTGAGAGAAACCTGTTTGTCTTCCAGAGATTTGATACTGGGATGGAGGTTCACCTTCCAGCAGAACAATGACCCTAAGCATACTGCTAAAGCAACACTCAAGTGGTTTAAGGGGAATCATTTAAATGTCTTGGAATGGCCTAGTCAAAGCCCAGACCTCAATCCAATTGAGAATCTGTGGTATGACTTAAAGATTGCTGTACACGAGTGGAACCCATCCAACTTGAAGAAGCTGGAGCCGTTTTGCCTTGAAGAATGGGCAAAAGTGGCTAGATGTGCCAAGCTTGTAGAGACATACCCCAAGAGACTTGCAGCTGTAATTGCTGCAAAAGGTGGCTCTACAAAGTATTGACTTTGGGGGGGTGAATAGTTATGCACGCTCATGTTTTGTGTTTTTTTAACTTATTATTTCTTTGTTTCACAAGTCAAAATATTTTGCATCTTCAAAGTTGAAGGCATGTTGTGTAAATCAAATGATACAAACCCCCTCCAAAAATCAATTTTAATTCCAGGTTGTAAGTTAACAAAATAAGAAAAATGCCAAGGGGGGTGAATACTTTTGCAAGCCACTGTATCCCTTAGCTTGGAAAGGGCCTCAATACCTTTACCTCAGAACAAATAACATACTCTCACTCTCTAATATCTGCTATATGGGAATAAAGGAAAGGTATGGCTGGTCAAATGTTTGGCCAACTTCACACTTTAAACATTCAAAATAATGAGCCTCAGTGAAAGTGTTCACTAACAAACATTGTTCTTTCTAATCGTTTATTACCTACATATAACCATTATATTATTAAGGAATGCAATTTCCTTTCCACCTTTTGATGGCATATAAAGCCCTTGGCTTTGACTGCACCATTTGTTCTGAAGACAGCCTGAGGCATTGAGGACAGTGTGTGAACCAGTTCAAGAAGCCAAGGGATTTACAGGCTATCTATTTGTATCCTTTTGAGGAGAGATTTGAGTGAGTTTGTGAACAACTTTCAATTACATCTATCTTTAGGTGTGTTCCATCTGTGTGGTAGGAGCTGCTTATCTTTTTACACATCAAATCCAATTTTATCTGTCACATACACATGGTTAGCAGATGTTAATGCGAGGGTAGGGAAATGCTTGTGCTTCTAGTTCCGACCATGCAGTAATATCGAACAAGTAATCTAACAATTTCACAACAACTACCTTATACACACAAGTGTAAAGGAATGAATAAGAATATGTACATACAAATATATATGGATGAGCGATGGTCGAACGGCATAGGCAATATGCAGTAGATGGTATAGTGTACAGTGTATATATTAGAGATGAGTAGTGTAGGGCATGTAAACATTATATAAAGTGGCATTGTTTAAAGTGACTAGTGACACATTTATTACATCCAATTTTTAATTATTAAAGTGGCTAGAGATTGAGTTAGTATGTTGGCAGCAGCCACGCAATGTTAGTGGTGGCTGTTTAACAGTCTGATGGCCTTGAGATAAAAGCTGTTTTTCAGTCTCTCGGTCCCAGCTTTGATGCACCTGTACTGACCTCGCCTTCTGGATGATAGTGGGGTGAACAGGCAGTGGCTTGGGTGGTTGTTGTCCTTGATGATCTTTTTGGCCTTCCTGTGACATTGGGCGGTGTAGGTGTCCTGGAGAGCAGGTAGTTTGCCCCCGGTGATGCGTTGTGCAGTACCCTCTGGAAAGCCTTACGGTTGTTGGCGGAGCAGTTGCCGTACCAGGCGGTGACACAGCCCGACAGGATGCTCTCGATTGTGCATCTGTAGAAGTTTGTGAGTGCTTTTGGTGACAAGCCAAATTTCTTCAGCCTCCTGAGGTTGAAGAGGCGCTGCTGCGCCTTCTTCACGATGCTGTCTGTGTGGGTGGACCAATTCAGTTTGTCTGTGATGTGTACGCCAAGGAACTTAAAACTTACTACCCTCTCCACTACTGTCCCGTCGATGTGGATTGGGGGGGGTGCACCCTCTGCTGTTTCCTGAAGTCCATGATCATCTCCTTTGTTTTGTTGACGTTGAGTGTGAGGTTATTTTCCTGACACACACTCCGAGGGCCCTAACCTCCTCCCTGTAGGCCGTCTCGTCGTTGTTGGTAATCAAGCCTACCACTGTAGTGTCGTCTGCACACTTGATGATTGAGTTGGAGGCGTGCATGGCCACGCAGTCATGGGTGAACAGGGAGTACAGGAGAGAGCTGAGAACACACCCTTGTGGGGCCCCAGTGTTGAGGATCACCACCTGGGGGCGGCCCGTCAGGAAGTCCAGGACCCAGTTGCACAGAGCGGGGTCTGTCTCGAGCTTAATGACGAGTTTGGAGGGTACTATGGAATCCTGACCTATTCACCGGACGTGCTACCTGTCCCAGACCTGCTGTTTTCAGCTCTCTAGAGACAGCAGGAGTGGTAGAGATACTCTTAATGATTGGCTATGAAAAGCCAAATTTACTCCTGAGGTGCTGCACCCTCGACAACTACTGTGATTATTAATATTTGACCATGACCATGCTGGTCATTTATGAACCTTTGAACATCTTGGCCATGTTCTGTTATAATCTCCATCCGGCACAGCCAGTAGAGGACTAGCCACCCCTCATAGCCTGGTTCCTCTCTAGGTTTCTTCTTAGGTTTTGGCCTTTCTAGGGAGTTGTTCCTAGCCACCGTGCTTCCTCACCTGCATTGCTTGCTGTTTGGGGTTTTAGGCTGTGTTTCTGTACAGCACTTTGATATATCAGTTGATGTAAGAAGGGCTATATAAATACATTTGATTTGCTTAGCTTGTTTGATTGCCTTGCGGAGGGAATAGCTACACTGTTTGTATTCGGTCATGTTACCGGTCGCCTTGCCCTGATTAAAAGCAGTGGTTCGCGCTTTGTTTTGCACGAATGCTGCCATCAATCCACGGTTTCTGGTTGGGGAAGGTTTTAATAGTTGCTGTGGGTACAACATCACCAATGTACTTGCTAATAAATTCGCTCACCGAATCAGCGTATTCATCAATGTTGTTTTCTGACGCTATGCGGAACATATCCAAGTCCACGTGATTAAAGCAATTTTGAAGCGTGGAATCAGATTGGTCGGACCAGCGTTGAACAGACCTGAGCATGGGCGTTTCCTGTTTTAGTTTCTGTCTATAGGCTGTGAGCAACAAAATGGAGTAGTGGTCAGAAACATCTGCATTAATCTATGTGATCATAATTAGCATGAACTATATATCCATGTATCAAGTATAGGCTCATGTCTAATAGTCTGCTCTAAACCATTGTTCAGACCATGGTATAGGCATACACTTCAGAGTACCAGTGAACCTCCTTGAAAGTCAAGGTGATATATTTCAGCCCTGAATTGTGACCACAAATAGTCACAATTCTAACTCTTTCTTTCAGCTTAAATTACCTCAAGGAATACTCTCCAACAATCTTTGGAGCCTTGACTTTTAAATTGATTGGTGCGTTTACACAGAAAGGATGTTATTTAAAACTGAGCCCCAACTAAATATAGCCTTGGAATTTCCATGGTGCCCTCCTTGTGTGATGGGTGCAGCAACAGGCCTACTGTTTGTGGTCTTGAAGATGTGTGTCTTACTTTCTCTGGGTCTGAGCACGTCATATGATAAGTCTACCTATAATAGTTTTCAGGCAAAATGTTCACAATTGAAGTGCATCCAAGCCAAAGTACTGTGCTGTTAAACATGCCGTAACTTTCCTGTCTCTTTTATGTCAACTTAAAATAAGCAAAGGCAACACTGAAAGTCAAATAAATTAATTTATCATTGATACTTTTCCGGGCAACACTATTTTGGTCTTCTCTCTGTAAGAAAATATTGACCAATTCCCATGGAAACTATGCCCTTGTGCCTTGAGGGCTCAGCAACTCTAGAGTCCAGAGGCATGGGAACCATGATGGTCATGCCATACATCTCGGGCCAGGTGGTGGACGCCGGACGCTCCCATTTGCAGAGCAAATAGCCCGATTTAGTTTGGGGTGGTCTGCCGTCCGTGCTAGGAGCAAGGCTCAGATTAGAGGCTCTGAAAGCTGTCAGATCATCCGTTTGTGGATGCCTGCCACAGCATGTTCAAAGACACGCATAGAGGGCAGCGCTGATAAGCAGTCAATGGAAATTTGCCACATTATGTGATGCACAGCTAACTTTGTAGCCTCCATGTTTTGCAATAGTTGATGCCTACAATGAAGGCACAGAAATGTAGGTGTAACTGTCGGTCACCACTTCCATGGGCTGTGAGAAGGGTCACATATCCAGGGTACCTTTGGCCTTGATTATTACAATCCTGTAAACTCTTCAAACGAGAAAAGAGAATGGCCGTGTCTGAATATGTGTACTTGTATTCCAATTGAGTATTTGAAAATAGAACGTTTGAGAGTATGTGATATTCCGAAAATTAAGTATGCTTTAAAATGCCAGCATCTCATACTGATTTCGGCTTTTCATCAACACTGAACAAACATGTAAAACGCAACATGCAACAATTTCAAAGATATTACTGAGTTACAGTTCATATAAGTAAATCAGTCAATTGAAATAAATTCATTAGGCCCTAATCTATGACTGGGAATACTGATATGCATCTGTTGGTCCACAGATACCTTAAAAAAAAGTAGGTGTTTGGATTACAAAACCAGTCATTATCTGGTGTGACCTCCATTTGCCTCATGCAGCACGTCTCCTTCGCACAGAGTTGATCAGGCTGTTGATTGTGGCCTGTGGAATAGTCCCACTTCTCTTCAATGGCTGGATATACATGTCAATCCAGAGCATCCCAAATATGCTCAATGGGTGACATGTCTGGTGACTATGCAGGCCATGGAAAAACTGGGACATTTTCAGCTACCAGGAATTGTGTACAGATCTTTGCGACATGGGGCCGTGCATTATCATTATGAAACCTTGAGGTGATGGCGGCGGATGAATGGCACGGCTGAATGGCATGAATGGCAGTCCGGGTGGCTGGTCTCAGATGATGCAGGTGAAGAAGCCGGATGTGGAGGTCCTGGGCTGGCGTGGTTACACGTGGTCTGCGGTTGGAGGCAGTTTATGGTAGAGAAATTAACATTCAACTCTCTGGCAACAGCTCTGGTGGACATTCCTGAAGTCAGCATGCAAGGTGCACCTGTGTAATGATCGTGCTGTTTAATTTAAGATGACATATGGAGTTGTGTTAAGATGGTCATACCATGGATCATTTAGGTATTTGATTTAGAGTTTTAGGAACCCTTTAGGTATGAAAAAGAAATATAAACAAATTATTTGGCCTTTACTACCACCCACAGACACACATTGAGTAACGCATTCATAAATGGCAAAAAAGACAACCAAAAATAAATCATAAGGAATAAGGTTTTGAAGTGTCTGTCCTATATCTAGGAGATATAAGAAAGCTCAGGAAATATGTACATAGAGTACCAGTCAAAAGTTTGGACACCCCTACTCATTGAAGGGTTTTTCTATATTTGTTCTATTTTCTACATTGTAAAATAATAGTGAAGACATCAAAACTATGAAATAACACATTTAGAATCATAAAGTAACAATTTTTTTTAACAAATCAAAATATATTTTATATTTCAGATTCTTCAAAGTAGCCACCCTTTGTCTTGAAGACAGCTTAACACACTATTGACATTTTCTCAACCAGCTTCATGAGGTAGTCATTTGGATTGCATTTCTATTAACAGGTGTGCCTTGTCAAAAGTTAATTTGTGGAATTTCTTTCCTTCTTAATGCATTTGAGCCAATCAGTTGTGTTGTGAGAAGGTACAGTGCCTTGCGAAAGTATTCGGCCCCCTTGAACTTTGCGACCTTTTGCCACATTTCAGGCTTCAAACATAAAGATATAAAACTGTATTTTTTTGTGAAGAATCAACAACAAGTGGGACACAATCATGAAGTGGAACGACATTTATTGGATATTTCAAACTTTTTTAACAAATCAAAAACTGAAAAATTGGGCGTGCAAAATTATTCAGCCCCTTTACTTTCAGTGCAGCAAACTCTCTCCAGAAGTTCAGTGAGGATCTCTGAATGATCCAATGTTGACCTAAATGACTAATGATGATAAATACAATCCACTTGTGTGTAATCAAGTCTCCGTATAAATGCACCTGCACTGTGATAGTCTCAGAGGTCCGTTAAAAGCGCAGAGAGCATCATGAAGAACAAGGAACACACCAGGCAGGTCCGAGATACTGTTGTGAAGAAGTTTAAAGCCGGATTTGGATACAAAAAGATTTCCCAAGCTTTAAACATCCCAAGGAGCACTGTGCAAGCGATAATGTTGAAATGGAAGGAGTATCAGACCACTGCAAATCTACCAAGACCTGGCCGTCCCTCTAAACTTTCAGCTCATACAAGGAGAAGACTGATCAGAGATGCAGCCAAGAAGCCCATGATCACTCTGGATGAACTGCAGAGATCTACAGCTGAGGTGGGAGACTCTGTCCATAGGACAACAATCAGTCGTATATTGCACAAATCTGGCCTTTATGGAAGAGTGGCAAGAAGAAAGCCATTTCTTAAAGATATCCATAAAAAGTGTCGTTTAAAGTTTGCCACAAGCCACCTGGGAGACACACCAAACATGTGGAAAAAGGTGCTCTGGTCAGATGAAACCAAAATTGAACTTTTCGCACCAATGCAAAATGTTATGTTTGGCGTAAAAGCAACACAGCTCATCACCCTGAACACACCATACCCACTGTCAAACATGGTGGTGGCAGCATCATGGTTTGGGCCTGCTTTTCTTCAGCAGGGACAGGGAAGATGGTTAAAATTGATGGGAAGATGGATGGAGCCAAATACGGGACCATTCTGGAAGAAAACCTGATGTAGTCTGCAAAAGACCTGAGACTGGGACGGAGATTTGTCTTCCAACAAGACAATGATCCAAAACATAAAGCAAAATCTACAATGGAATGGTTCAAAAATAAACATATCCAGGTGTTAGAAGGGCCAAGTCAAAGTCCAGACCTGAATCCAATCGAGAATCTGTGGAAAGAACTGAAAACTGCTGTTCACAAATGCTCTCCATCCAACCTCACTGAGCTCGAGCTGTTTTGCAAGGAGGAATGGGAAAAAATGTCAGTCTCTCGATGTGCAAAACTGATAGAGACATACCCCAAGCGACTTACAGCTGTAATCGCAGCAAAAGGTGGTGCTACAAAGTATTAACTTAAGGGGGCTGAATAATTTTGCACGCCCAATTTTTCAGTTTTTGATTTGTTAAAAAAGTTTGAAATATCCAATAAATGTCGTTCCACTTCATGATTGTGTCCCATTGTTGTTGATTCTTCACAAAAAAATACAGTTTTATATCTTTTTGTTTGAAGCCTGAAATGTGGCAAAAGGTCGCAAAGTTCAAGGGGGCCGAATACTTTCGCAAGGCACTGTAAGTGTGGTATACATAAGATAGCCTTATTAAGTCCATATTATGACAAGAACAGCTCAAATAAGCAATGAGAAACAACAGTCCATCATTACTTTATGACATGAAGGTCAGTCAATGCGGAAAATGTCAAAATCTTTGAAAGTTTCTTCAAGTTCAGTAGCAAAAGAAATCAGGAGCTATGATGAAACTGGCTCTCATGAGGACCACCACAGGAAAGGAAGACCCAGAGTTAACTCTGCTGCAGAGGATAAGTTCATTAGAGTTAACTGCACCTCCAATTGCAGGCCAAATAAATTCTTCACAGAGTTCAAGTAACAGACACATCTCAACATCAACTATTCAGAGCAGACTGTGTGAATCCGGCCCTCATGGTCGAATTGCTGCACAGAAACCACTATTAAAGGACACCAATAATAAGAAGAGACTTGCTTGGGCCAAGAAACACACCAATGGACATTAGACTGGTGGAAATCTGTCCTTTGGTCTGATGAGTCCAAGTTTGAGATTTTTGGTTACAACTGCCGTGTATTTGTGAGACGCAGAGTCGGTTAACGGATAATCTCTGCATGTGTAGTTCCCCCCGTGAAGCATGGATGAGGAGGTGTGATGGTGTGGGGGTGCTTTGCTAGTGACACTATCTGTGAGGCAGAGTTAACCATCATGGCTACAACAGCATTCTGCAGTGATACGTCTGTCACGCCCTGGTCTTAGTATTTTGTGTTTTCTTTATTATTTTGGTCAGGCCAGGGTGTGACATGGGTTAATTATGTGGTGTGTTTTGTCTTGGGGTTTTTGTAGGTATTGGGATTGTGGTATAGTGGGGTTGTCTATAAAGTCTATGGTTGCCTGAAGTGGTTCTCAATCAGAGGCAGGTGTTTATCGTTGTCTCTGATTGGGAACCATATTTAGGCAGCCATATTCTTTGAGTGTTTCGTGGGTGATTTTTCCTGTCTCTGTGTTTGTTTGCACCAGTTAGGCTGGTTAGGTTTTTTCACGTTTATTGTTTTTGTGTACTGTTCGTGTTTTCATCTTTATTAAAGATAACCACGCTGCATTTTGGTCCGATCCCTGCTACACCTCCTCTTCAGAGGAAGAGGAGAAAGACAACCGTAATAGAATCACCCACCACAAAAGGACCAAGCGGCGCGGTGACAGGCAGCGGCAGCAGGAGCAACGAAGTCTGGATTATACAACTTGGGAGGAAATAGACAGGTGGGCGGTCGACCCAGGAAGAGTGCCGGAGCCCGCCTGGGATTCGCTGGAGCAGTGCGAAGAGGGTTATAGGAGAATGGAGTTGGAGAGAAGAACACGGCGGCACGGATGGAAGCCCGAGAGTCAGCCCCAAAAATGTATTGGGGGGGGCACAGGGAGAGTGTGGCAAAGTCAGGAGTCAGACCTGAGCCAACTCCCCCTGTTTATCGTAAGGAGCCAAGGAGGAAACCAGAACCAGAGCCGGTGTTGGAGGTGAGCGAAGCTGAGACTGTGAAGGAGTTAATGGGGAAATTGGAGGAGAGAGTTATGAGGGAGTTGCTGTGTTGGTGCATGAGGTACGGAATTCGTCCGACGGAGCGTGTCGGGGATTTGATGGCACCTGGGTCAGCTCTCCATACTCGTCCTGAGGTGCGTGTTAGTCGGCTGGTAAAGATTGTGCCAGCCTCACGCACCAGGCCTCCTGTGCACCTCCCTAGCCTTGCACGTCCTGTGCCAGCTCAGCGCTACAGTGCGCATAGCAGTGCTAACCGTGGCGGGCGTGGTACTGGTCAGGCACCGTGTTATGCGGTGGAACGCACGGTGTCCCCAGTACGCGTGCTTAGCCCGGTACGCTACATCTCAGCTCCTCACATCTGCCGGGCTAGGGTGAAGATCCAGCCAGGGCGGTTGGTGCCAGCCCTGCTCTCAAGATCTCCAGTACGCCTTCACGGTCCGGTCCATCCTGTGCCACCTCCACACACCAGCCCTCCGGTGGCAGCTCCCCGCACCAGGCTTCCTGTGCGTGTCCTCGGCCCAGTACTACCAGTGCCAGCACCACGCACCAGGCCTTCAGTGCGCTTCGCCTGTCCAGCGCTGCCAGAGCCTTCCTCCTCTCCAGTGCTGCCGGAGTCTCCCGCCTGTCTAGCGCTGTCAGAGCCTTCCTCTACAGTGCTGCCGGAGTCTCCCGCCTGTCCAGCGCTGTCAGAGCCTTCCTCCTCTACAGCGCTGCCGGAGTCTCCCGCCTGTCCAGCACAGTCCGAGCCTTCCTCCTCTACAGCGCTGCTGGAGTCTCCCGCCTGTTCAGCGCTGCCAGAGCTGCCAGTCTGCAAGGAGCAGCCAGAGCTGCCAGTCTGCAAGGAGCAGCCAGAGCTGCCAGTCTGCAAGGAGCTGCCAGTCTGCAAGGAACTGCCAATCTGCAAGGAGCTGCCAGTCTGCAAGGAGCCGCCAGAGCCGCCAGTCTGCATGGAGCAGCCAGAGCCGCCGGTCAGCATGGAGCAGCCAGAGCCGCCGGTCAGCATGGAGCAGCCAGAGCCGCCGGTCAGCATGGAGCAGCCAGAGCCGCCGGTCAGCATGGAGCAGCCAGAGCCGCCGGTCAGCATGGAGCAGCCAGAGACGCCGGTCAGCATGGAGCAGCCAGAGCCGCCGGTCAGCATGGAGCAGCCAGAGCCGCCAGTCTGCCAGGATCCGCCAGTTAGCCAGGATCTTCCAGATCCGCCATTCAGCCAGGATCCGCCATTCAGCCAGGATCCACCATTCAGACAGGATCCGCCATTCAGCCAAGATCCGCTAGTCAGCCAGGATCTGCCAGAACTGCCAGTCAGCCAGGATCTGCCAGAACCACCAGTCAGCCTGGATCTGCCAGTGCCATTAACCTGCCTGAGCTGCCTCTCAGTGCTGAGCTTCCTCTCAGTGCTGAGCTACCCCTCAGTCCCGAGCTACCCCTCAGTCCTGAGCTACCCCTCAGTCCCGAGCTACCCCTCAGTCCCGAGCTGCCCCTCAGTCCAGTGGGGCCCTTGGTGAGGGTTACTAGGCCAAGGTCGGCGGCGAGGGTCGCCAATCAAAGGACGTGATGCAAGTGGACTAAGACTTTGTTGGAGTGGGGTCCACGTCCCGCGCCGGAGCCGGAGCCGCCACCGTGGACAGACGCCCACCCGGACCCTCCCCTATGGGTTTAGGTGTGCGGCCGGGAGTCCGCACCTTGGGGCGGGGGGGGTTCTGTCACGCCCTGGTCTTAGTATTTTGTGTTTTCTTTATTATTTTGGTCAGGCCAGAGTGTGACATGGGTTAATTATGTGGTGTGTTTTGTCTTGGGGTTTTTGTAGGTATTGGGATTGTGGTATAGTGGGGTTGTCTAGAAAAGTCCATGGTTGCCTGAAGTGGTTCTCAGAGGCAGGTGTTTATCGTTGAATCTGATTGGGAACCATATTTAGGCAGCCATATTCTTTGAGTGTTTCGTGGGTGATTGTTCCTGTCAATGTGTTTGTTTGCACCAGATAGGCTGGTTAGGTTTTTTCACGTTTATTGTTTTTGTGTACTGTTCGTGTTTTCATCTTTATTAAAGATGTATACAAATAACCACGCTGCATTTTGGCCCGATCCCTGCTTACACCTCCTCTTCAGAGGAAGAGTAGAAAGAAAACCGTAACAACGTCATCCCATCTGGTTTGCACTTAGTGGGACTATAATTTAATTTTCAACAGGACAATGACCCAACACACCTCCAGGCTCTCTGTAAGGGCTATTTGACCAAGGCCAGTAATCAAGTGCTGCATCAGATGACCTGGCCTCCACAACCACCCGACCTTAACCCAATTGAGATGGTTTGGGATGAGTTGGACTGCAGAGTGAAGGAAAAGCAGCCAACAAGTGCTCAGCATATGTGGGAACTCCTTCAAGACGGTTGGAAAAGCATTCCAGGTGAAGCTGGTTGAGAGAACGCCAAGCGTGTGCAAAGCTGTCATCAAGGAAAAGGGTGGCTACTTTGAAGAAAATAAAATATATTTTGATTTGTTTAACAATTTTTTGCTTAATACATGACGCCATATCTGTTATTTCATAGATTTGATGTCTTCACTATTGTTCTACAATGTAGAAAATATTTAAAAAATTAAGAAAAACCCTTGAATGAGTAGGTGTGTCCAAACATTTAACTGGTACTGTATAAATTTTTTAGACATATTAAACCCCATTTTTTGAGTAGGCACAAAACTACCTCCATACTTCCATTAATGTTTTAAACCTGTACCGGTTGCCTTCAGACTAGTTCCGTGACACGTTGTAGCCCAAACGGATCAGACGCTAAAAACTGAAGTTGGCACATCGACGGTACTGACTTGAGACGAGTCCCCTGACGACACTTGTGGGTGTCGTAGAACAAAACTGAGACCACCATAGTATTCATGAGAGTCTCGTGAGATATTTCCATAGAGTGGTCATAGGAGTTTGTATTATCCGTTGGGATGCTACAGACGTTTTCGTGAGAAGACCAATCTAGCTCTGCCACCTTTCACCTCAGATGGGGAAGTGCGACATCGGCAGATGCGGTAGATTGAGACGCATCCAAAGCAAAACTGATCTCTAGCTTAAACTGACTGATTTTTATGGGGATTTTGTTTAAATGTCACTTAGATTGATGCACCGATGCGTCAACCGACTCTAGGGGGATATTTTCAGGGCCCTAAATGTGTGGCTCAACCAGTTGTTGGAGGAAAATTGAGAAGTCATGGACACGCTTTCTCATCACTTTTTCTAACATGCAAACTTCCCTGCTATAAATGACCTCATGTCTGCTGTCAGTTCAGTCTCACACTTCTGCCACTGTTACTGGTGATTGCAGCTGGCATGGTGGAGGCTCCCTGTGCAAGGACTGAGGATTACTGGCTCCTGATTTAGATGTAGGCTTCCTATTCTGGCCTAGCCACACGTGTCGTAACTGGATCCAGCCGGCCCGAGCGTGTATCTCCCACTGGGCCTGGAGGATCCAGACTGAGATCCAGTCCCACAGTGTTCACTGTCCAGTAATCCAGGTGTGTCAGTCTGATCCCTGTCTCGGCCCCCCTGATGAGAGCATAGTGCTGCAACCAATGGGGCTCACTGTGACCGGAGCAGGCCAGGCTGTTCTGAGAAGAGGCTCATCACGCCATGCACAGGAAGCACGTGGTACCTGGCACCCCATCATCAGTACAAGAATGCTGTCTGCCAATTTGGCAATAGGTATGCATTTTGCAGACAGCCCCATGCCCTAGTCCTGCTCAAAATCTGTTAGGAGATTAATCAAAACTCAGAATATGCACTGAGTGTACAAAACATTAGAACACCTTTTTTCCCTCAGAACAGCCTAAATTCGTCGGGGCATGGACTCTACAAGGTGTCGAAAGCGTTCCACGGGGAAGATGGCCCATGCTAACTCTAATGCGTCCCACAGTTGTGTCAAGTTGACTGGATGTCCTTTGGGTGGTGGACCATTCTTGACACACAGGAAACTGTTGCACATGAAAAACCCAGAAGCGTTGAAGTTCTTGACACACTCAAACTGGTGTGCTTGGCACCTACTACCGTACCCATTCAAAGGACCTTAAATCTTTTGTCTTGCCCATTCACCATTTGAATGGCACACATACACAATGTCTCAAGGTTTAAAAATCCTTATTTAACCGGTCACCTCCCTTTCAGCTACACTGATTGAAGTGGATTTAACAGGTGAAATCAATAAGGGATCATAGCTTTCACCTAGACTCACCTGGTAAGTGAGCAGGTGTTCCTAAAGTTTTGTTTACTCTGTATGTATGCTCATATCTAAGGATGATCCTGAAAATAATGTGTATGTCAATCATACAATGGAGTGCAGCAGGGGACAGGCCAATGTTCTATGAATTCTTGTGAAATCTTTGCTGACATTGGTTGTTTCACTGTTCTGGTTTATATGGTTTCATCTCACCTTAGAAATTGAGTCACCAACTATCCAGCCACCAGCTTGATGAAAGCCAACATCAAAGTGTTAGTGGAATCCATAGCTGTCCGGTCAAAATGATAAGCCTATTTGACAGATTGTTAACATCACGATGCCTCTGTCTGTCCTCGGCTGTGTCCTAATCCTTTGGTCTGTCCTTATAAGGATCCTAATACTTTGCAGTGGGTACAGATATTTTTTATCCATTATAGAATAAGGCAGTAATGTAACAAAATGTGGAAAAAGTCAATGGGTCTGAATACTTTCCGAATGCACTGTATACATAAAGGTTTTGCCAAAGTCATGACACAGCTGCATTTGGAAAACATGGACTGTTCTCTCTTTTCTCATGGACTGTTCTCTCTGCTCCCGTCCCGCAGGCGGTACCAAAGCATTGGGTCTCGGACCAAAAGGCTCAGAGACAGGTTCTTTCCCCAAGCCATAAGACTTTTCAATAGACAGCTACCACTGTACTACCTGCACGGACTCTATGCTCATCCACAGGTATTTATTATGGATCCCCATTAGCTGCTGTTATTGCATGTGTGTGTGTGTGTGTGTGTGTGTGTGTGTGTGTGTGTGTGTGTGTGTGTGTGTGTGTGTGTGTCTACCCACTAAGGCTCACATGCCTATAGGCACACACTGACACTCTTCTCTCACACACACACACATGCACCCACACTCCCAACTGACACCACACACTTACACTCATCACCATGCACAGACCCACTCACCACATACGCTACTGCTATAGTGATTATAGTGATTACTAACTTAACACTACAGCGATTCACACACCAGGAAGCTTTTAACATGGAACTACTTGGTGGTAATTGACCATATGCAATACTGTAGGTGCCCTATAAGGCATGCGGGAGGTGGGCCTGTATCTATGTATAGCACACTGAATGGAGGGTGATTCAACCCCTACAGATCACGTGAGCACTCCTTTTGGCATGTATCCAAGGGTGATGCAAGAGGACAACAAACAAACAGCTCCCACCAAATGAGGCCCTTCTCAGTCTTGGGTGGGTAGGGGTTTTGGGAAGGGGTAGCACCATAGTTCATGGAACTCCACCACCCTCTCACCACACTTCTTTATGAGAGACTGGTGAACTCGATAATCAGTGCATAAAGTCTCTTCCCCGAGCTGTGGTTATAAATTACTCTCACCTAAATTTGTCTAGACATGAGCTCTAAGACTTTTCCACCAGCTCCTCGGTGCAGAATGGTCAGCTGTGCTGGGTGGAGACAGTGCAGGGCTAAAAAAGGTTTATGTTCAGGGCCGGGGTCAGTTCTAATCCCAAGGTAAAGTCACCCATACAGTTCCAATCCCAATGTGGATAATCATAATGACTTTAAAGGGCCCCTCCAGTTAGGTAATGGATGGAGTTAATGGGTGTATGTAACTTCATTTCTTTGTAACTGAATACACAAGCCTATTATACCGCTAATTACAATCAACTGTTCTAGAAGAAGGATGGTTTTGCAACAAGCTTATATCTCCTCGCTCATTGTAATACAATTTGCCATGATGAGATATAACATAAGCCTTGACATCTTGACGGTAAGTGAGCCAGTGGATCCTTATAGTGGAATTGTACCTAATGACAGATGCAGGACACACATAACAGGATGTACATTATGGTAGAATGTACTGCTTCTCAAGACAGGCATGATAGTAAGATGAGGCCTATGTTGTGGTTTCTAGTCAACCATAAAGGTTGCCCCTTAGGGCACAGTAAAGTCTACCCTGCGAGACCTTGGTAAGAAAAAACCAGTGGGATGGTAGCCATGCTATTTTCGTTGGCTAGCATGGAGCAGCTCCTGTGAAATGTCCAAGTCCAAAGCCTTTGAAATCCAGCTTGAACCAGCTCTGCCACTCTTAGAAGTTCCTGCCTGTCTGATGAGAACAGCTGGCACTGGCACAATGTCCCGGCTGTCACGGTTCACACGCACAACTTCCAACTCACAAAATCATATGACATGAAAATGGAGTAACCACAGTACCAACTTTACTACATTTCAAAACATTGCTTTGGGATTTGAGCTAATCAGATTTTCCAATATGATTGAAGGTCACACAGATTGAAAGATCACTGCACTGTAAAGGGCCTTCTTTTTTAAAACCAAAACCATCTGATCTTTTAATGCCATCTAGAGAAAAGGGTTACATTTCGCAGCATAGATTTATGTCCCTATGACACAACTGTTGGCCAAGACTGTGCTCCTGCACTGAACTCCCTGAATGGCTGGATACTATTGGCCCAGTGGTTCCTGAACGTCCTGTATGGCAAGATACTATTAGTCCAATGGGTCCAGGCAAGTGAGTGTAGATCAGATGTCAACCATGTGATAGGGTTACTGTTTGCTCTAATAGCAGAGATGCTACGGTCAAAATATTGATCCTTCCAAAGTTTCAAGACCTGTCACAATAAGAATAGATACAGTAGTTGTTCAAGCAACCAAAAAGTATGTTATCCTTTCATGGCAAATAAAATAAATTTTGAAGACCTTGTTTGTCTGCTATTTTCTTAATGTCAAATAACGTGTCCTAAATTCTCGTACATTACCTCTGTTGAAATAGTTCAAGCATTCAGGTTGTTGTTTTGAGGTGAGAGTTCTGGAACCCTTCCAAAGTAACAAAAACAAAATGTCAAACTAATTCTGAAAATCACATTTAAGCCATGTGACTCGACATGTGACTCTCACACTGTTAACCACCATGACCATGTGTCAGTGCTGTCGCTTGTGAAATTCCAAAAAAGGCTGCCTGACCTGAACCCAGGGGCCATAAAAACACATCTACACTGAACTGTAAACATTTCATTTCCCTCAACTGTTAATGACAGTTTGTTCCTCTGCTGATGTTGATCATGGACATTTTGATGTGATGTGGTATTAGGCATGTTGGGCAAGCTCCATAAAGACCCCAATGTGTTTGTGCTATGGGGTTAGGGGTGGAGGCAGTGTCAGTGTCAGGGGTCATAGTGGGAGGAGCCTGGCCTGGCAGAGACCACTCCGTTCCAAGCTAAAGTCACTCGATATGAGGGATGACGGGCACCAAAATAGCCCTCCAGAGTGTATATAGGGACCCTCTCCCACCTGCTCCATCAGACCACCAGCCTGAACAAAGCCAGAGGAAACTGTAGTGACATACAAAAGGACTGGAGAAACAAGACAGGAGGCACGAGGGAGAAATCCAGAGAACCAGAAGGAAAGAAATAAAAAGAGGATTGACTTTGGGAAAGTTTTGGTACTTTGCAGAGAGAGTAGCTGTGCTATTCTGGTTGGAAACTCAAGGATCAGAAGGAAGTGAAAAAAGTCAAGGAGTATAAGCGTGAAAAGGACAAAGGAATTTGTTTCCCCTGGCTGGATTGCAAAGTTTTCTTGGATTTCTCCCACCCCTCCTCCTGGGCTGAGCACATAGGGGGAGGAAGAACCGTGTTGACCGCAGGGATGAAGTATAGCTACCAGCTACCAGTGTCATCGTACACCACGCGATATAGTCAGTACACACCAATGACGTACACACCAACACACTACACCCCCAGCAATTACACACCTACGCATTACACCCCCAGCAATTACACACCGACGCACTACACCCCCACCAATTACACACCGACGCACTACACCCCCACCAAATACACACCCACTTCATATACCCAAACAAAGTACAGCTCAACTCACTACACCCCCACAAGCTACACCCCATCACTTTACACACCTACACACAAAACCAGTTCCAGTTACACCCCTTTGTACAGCAAAGGAACACGCTACAGTGCTGCTACACGTCGCACAGCACCCATACCTGCACAGCAGACTCCTGCACCTCTACCACTGAAGCCAGTCCGGGCTGTACACTTCTCCAATGACATTATCTTCCAGGACCTTGTCCGACATGGTGAGATGGAGCAGATTGGACGCTTTATGAGAGCGAAGAAAGTACGTCTGCATACCCTCTTCCCATCTGGTGAGTGAATCTACAAATACATAAAGACAGAGGAAAAGTGTTGAGAGATTGACAGGAGTTACCACAGCAGGCAATGGCACCTACAACTGTCTGCATGAAAATATAGTCACTAACTACAACAGCTTATTTTTCGGAGTGATATTGTGTTGACAAATATAAAACTACTGAGAAGTTAAAGGGTCTCAAATATTTATTTATATTCTAAACCAGTAAAAGAATAAAGGCTCGAAATAATTGTTTGACAAATGCATAGTTAAAGTTCAGAAAAGTTCTGAAGTTAAAAGCAGGGGTTGAAATGACAGAAAAGCAGTGTAAGGGTATGTACAGTGCAGCTGAGCCTTCTTCTGACTGTGTCCATGTATGGTGCTCTGTGTACAGGTATGGCAGCACTCCATGAGGCCGTACTCACAGGGAACCTGGATTGCGTGAAGCTGCTGGTGAGATATGGAGCTGATGTTCACCAGAGAGATGAGGATGGCTGGACGCCGCTGCACATGGCCTGCAGTGATGGCTTCCCCGAAATCGCCAGGTTGGTGTACAAATGAAACACAAACTCATAAAACGTCCACAGAAATATTTCCCTACAGTACGGAGACCACAAAACACAACATTCAATTGATCTATCATGCAATGTTGCTGCCTCTTTGAGAAATAACTCTTCTGACAAAAGGCAGGTAGTGATTTGCAAACCATACTGACCTCGGTGACCCGATTGAACCAGACATGCAGCATTTCATAGCCAGTGTGAATATAGACAATGAAGACGCCTTGTTTGAATGTGACTTGTGCTGAACAACACTGTATTTTGTCCCTCCTTAGCTACCTGCTCTCTCTTGGTGCCAGTGCATTTGCAGAGAACGAGAACGGGGAGAAGCCAGTGGACCTCATTGACCCAGACTGTAAGGAGCTGGTCAATCTATTTGAGGCAGGCTGTGTGTAACTCACTGGCCACCTACAGAACAGGACCTGAAGGAGCTTGATGTGGACAGATGGATAGTGTACCCTGGTCCTGAGACTAGCTTCTTGGAATGGAAAAGCCCAGCCAGAGAGAAGGAGAAAGACTGGGACAAGGAACCAGGCCACTTTTCCTGCTACAGAGCACTTGTAGACTATTGTTTTCTTAATGCATAATTGTGATTCACAATGCTTTTTGGAGAGGTTTTGTATATCAAGTTGGACAATGCTTTGTAAAGGTTATTATTTTTTGTATCTTTTTCATTCTTTGCTTAAAAGAAGTTGGCTACTTTTTGTTTGGCGCTTTTCCACAAAAACATGCAAACCAGTCTTGTCACTTTAGTTGTCACAAACAGCATCTCAGGCGTTCATAGCACCAGCAGCTTTCAGTTTCCCAGATCATGTAGCACCACATACCAAAAAATATAGTGTGACACACCACAGCAAACAGTTATTTAATCTGTGTAATGAATCAATAGGGTATGTCTTCATTCTGATTACCCAATGAGATCATCCAGCCCAATTCTGTGATCAATCTTATAAAAATCTGACTGTCCATTGCTTGAATTATCCACAAAAATACGCAGCATTGAGGATAGTTCCTGCATATGGGCAGAGACTATTTTCAACTCACTGCTTCCAAAATACAGATAGAGTACAGACTGTATTTGGCATTGTTCTCTGCATTTAGCCTGTGTGTTTATGGCTTGGGAAAAGTTGTGTGTATCCTCTCTGCTGAGCAGAGAGAGGGCGTCAATAACAATTCACATCAAAAATTACATTTCATTTGGTAGGCCAGAGATCATTGGAAAATAGCTACTATGCCATACACGCACTGGTGCTGCTGTATTGGCATTTTTCCTATTATGCTTGGCAGTTGTTATTTTCTGAAATAGTTAACAGTGTTGCTGAAAGAGTAAGTAGTATTCTGCCCATTTCAACTAATCTAATGAATTTCACCAATGAACGTCTTATTTTTTTACAAAATATTTTCATAAATATTGATGAAATTAATTGGTGAGGACGCAACTCTTTTCTATCTCACTGATTGACTCTTGATGGAAAACTCTACGTAACCTATTATAGGTTATGATAAGGATCACCTAGAGGAAAAGGGTAACGAGCTGCTAATTCACATAATTTCATTAAAATAACGTTTTTACGTTTTTTAAACAGTAATTTCATATCAACCTGAGGTTTATGTTTAGGCTTAGTGTGGCGTTCACATGCTGTCAGAGATCTCTGCAGTGTGGAGTTCTGACTTGGAAGTTTCACTTGAACGACCCTCAAGTCGTACGGTGAATCCCAAACCAGGCCCTCGCCCCTACCAACTAACTAATTTGTAGAGCCCTCAATTTTATGTGTTACTGATAAAATTCCGAGGGTGACTTCAAAAGTGGCGAGGGGACCCAATAAGCCAATCGACTTCGGGACACACTTGTGACTTGAATGATGAAATTACACAGGTATATAATAATACAAGCATACAATTTTAATGACAAAATTCCATCATGTTTCTTCCAATGAGAAAACATTTATTTCGTTTAGGGTCAAAGTAGTCAGATGGGGTGGTGTGTTTTGGGAGATAGTGTATAGATGTGCAGGTTTAGATGGTGATGCAATTTAAGATTTTCCCATTCCCTTTTCCCTTTTTTGTTTGTGACCAAAATGTGCAATCTGCACTCTGACCTGCGAAAGGCAGCAATACACAACACAGTGTTTACTCTGCTGGAAAACCACATGAAGACAAAGAAGAAGTTTGAACACGATAATACACCTTTGTCGGAGGACTGGGCGAGCAAGAGGATGGATGGCGAGAGGAAGCGAGGCAGAAAGAAGTGTGCGAGGTGCAAACCTGAACTGACGGTGAAATACAAGCTGAGTACTTTCTCCTTTAGGTTAAGTACAGTAGAGAAAAATGCATGTTACGCACCTGAAGATCCTGAGCAGTCGACAGATAATGATCTTGAAACTGATCCTGACATACAGTGGGGAGAACAAGTATTTGATACACTGACGATTTTGCAGGTTTTCCTACTTACAAAGCATGTAGAGGTCTGTAATTTTTATCATAGATACACTTCAACTGTGAGAGACAGAATCTAAAACAAAAATCCAGAAAATCACATTGTATGATTTTTAAGTAATTAATTTGCATTTTATTGCATGACATAAGTATTTGATACCTCAGAAAAGCAGAACATAATATTTGGTACAGAAACCTTTGTTTGCAATTACAGAGATCATACGTTTCCTGTAGTTCTTGACCAGGTTTGCCCACACTACAGCAGGGATTTTGGCCCACTCCTCCATAAAGACCTTCTCCAGATCCTTCAGGTTTCGGGGCTGTCACTGGGCAATACGGACTTTCAGCTCCCTCCAAAGATTTTCTATTGGGTTCAGGTCTGGAGACTGGCTAGGCCACTCCAGGACCTTGAGATGCTTCTTACAGAGCCACTCCTTAGTTGCCCTGGCTGTGTGTTTCGGGTCATTGTCATGCTGGAAGACCGAGCCACGACCCATCTTCAATGCTCTTACTGAGGGAAGGAGGTTGTTGGCCAAGATCTCGCGATATATGGCCCCATCCATCCTCCCCTCAATACGGTGCAGTCGTCCTGTCCCCTTTGCAGAAAAGCATCCCCAAAGAATGATGTTTCCACCTCCATGCTTCACGGTTGGGATGGTGTTCTTGGGGTTGTACTCATCCTTCTTCTTCCTCCAAACACGGCGAGTGGAGTTTAGACCAAAAAGCTCTATTTTTGTCTCATCAGGCCACATGACCTTCTCCCATTCCTCCTCTGGATCATCCAGATGCTCATTGGCAAACTTCAGATGGGCCTGGATATGCGCTGGCTTGAGCAGGTGGACCTTGCGTGCGCTGCAGGATTTGAATCCATGACGGCATAGTGTGTTTCCATATGTTTGATGCCATTCCATTTTCTCAGTTTTCGACATTATTATGAGCTAGACTCCTATGCCACATGCGCTGCTACTACAGTCTATTATCTATCCTGTTGCCTAGTCACTTTACCCCTACTTATATGTACAGTACATACAGTCGAAGTCGGAAGATTACATACACTTAGGTTGGAGTCATTGAAACTTGTTTTTCAATCACTCCACAAATTTCTTGTTAAACTTCTTATGGCTGCAATCCCGTTAACGGAAGCGATTTGACAACAGCCAGTCAAAGTGTAGGGCGCCATTTTCAAAACATCAAAAATCTCGTAATTAACATTTGTTAATCCCACCACAGTGTCCGATTTCAAATATGCTTTACAGCAAAAGCACCACAAACGATTATGTTAGGTCTCCACATAGCCACAGAAAAACACAGCCATTTTTTTCAGCCAAAGAGAGGAGTTTCAAAAAGCAGAAAATAGAGATAAAATTAATCACTAACCTTTGATGATCTTCATCAGATGACACTCATAGGACTTCATGTTACACAATACATGTATGTTTTGTTTGATAAAGTTCATATTTATATTAAAAAAATCTGAGTTTACATTGGCGCGTTACATTCACTAGTTCCAAAAACATTAGGTGATTTTGCAATGCCACATCATTCAACAGAAATACTCATCATAAATGTAGATGATAATACACGTTATACACATGGAATTATAGATATACCTCTCCTTAATGCAACCGCTGTGTCTGATTTCAAAAAGACTTTACGGAATAAGCCAGCCATGCAATAATCTGAGACGGCGCTCAGAAATATTTGTCACAATAGCCGCCATGTTGACGTCAACATAAACAAGAAATTACATGATAAATATTCCCTTACCTTTGATGATCTACATCAGAAAGCACTCCAGGAATCCCAGGTCCACAATAAATGTTTGTTTTGTTCGAAAATGTCTGTTATTTATGTCCAAATACCTTCTTTTGTTAGCGCGTTTGGTATACATATCCAAACGCTCATTCTGGTCAGCGTTATATCGGACAAAAACTTATATTATTATATTACCGGTCGAAGAAACATTTCAAACTAAGTACAGAATCAATCATTAGGATGTTTTTAACAAAGAGCTTCAATAAAGTTCCAACCTGAGTACTCCTTCTTGTCTTCGTGAGCAATGGAACGCAAGTGACTACCATGAGGAATAAGCATGATCAGAAAATGGCTGATTGCCAGACACCTGACTGATTCTGCTATCATTCACTCCCACAACACCATAGAAGTCTCATTATAATTTATATTGATGGTTGACATCTAGTGGAACCCCTAGGCAGTGCAACATCATTAATATCTCAAGTGGATTTCATTGGGGACTCTGGTGAATACATACAAAGCTCAGATTTCTGACTTCCTGTTTTGATTTCAACTCCGGATTTTGCCTGCCATATGAGTTCTGTTATACTCACAGACATAATTCAAACAGTTTTAGAAACTTTAGAGTGTTTTCTATCCAATACTAATAGTATGCATATATTAGCAACTGAGACTGAGGAGCAGGCCGGTTACTTTAGGCACCTTATTCATCCAAGCTACTCAATACTGCCCCCCAGCCATAAGAAGTTAATTAATTAGCAAACTATAGTTTTGGAAAGTCGTTTAGGACATCTACCGTGTGCATGACATAAGTAATTTTTCCAACAATTGTTTACAGACAGATTATTTCACTTATAATTCACTGTATCACAATTCCAGTGGGTCAGAAGTTTACATACAATAAGTTGACTGTGCCTTTAAACAGCTTGGAAAATTCCAGAAAATCATGTCATGGCTTTAGAAGCTTCTGATAGGCTAATTGACATCATTTGAGTCAATTGGGGGTGTACCTGTGGATGTATTTTAAGGCCTACCTTCAAACTCAGTGCCTCTTAGCTTGACATCATGGGAAAATCAAAAGAAATCAGCTAAGACCTCAGAAAGAAAATTATAGACCTCCACAAGTCTGGATCATCCTTGGGAGCAATTTCCAAATGCCTGAAGGTACCACGTTCATCTGTACAAACAATAGTATGCAAGTATAAACACCATGGGACCACGCAGCTGTCATACCGCTCAGGAAGGAGGCATGTTCTGTCTCCTAGAGATAAATGTACTTTGGTGCGAAAAGTGCAAATCAATCCCAGAACAAAAGCAAAGAACCCTGTGAAGATGCTGGAGGAAACAGTTACAAAAGTATCTATATCCACAGTAAAATGAGTCCTATATCGACATAACCTGAAAGGTTGCTCAGCATTGTTGATGATTTACTTAGAGGAGAGTGAGACCAAATCATGGACGCTGGACAGAGTGGATTTCAGTTGTAACAAAAAGGCAGTTTATTGAGTCAAAATATATCTTGTCCTGCAGTTTTAACGTGCACGGACCTGATTCATATAGCTCAAAATGGAGTTAGCTGAAAAAGGGCTTAGACAAAGGTTACAACAGTTTTTATACATAGAATGATGTAGGTGGAGTCTTGTCGTGGTGGTCTTCTGACTGGTCCCGAAGAGTTGGAGGCGGGCCTGCTCCAGCCAGAGCAGGAGCCCCAATGGTGCACAGCAGAATCTTCTGCTCTGGGCACCCGACCAGTAGAGGGGGGATGAAGTGTGTGTGTTTATGCAATGGAATGTCTGTGTGTCCTGGGGTCGTGAGATAAGAGGAACTGAAACTGGTAGTTTATGGCTGGGGGTAGGGTGCTTCCTGTTCGAACAGGGGTGCGTGCAATGACTTGAGTCAAGAGGATAAGTTTGGCGCTGTATAATATATGAGCTATGTGTATGAATATATGTATATATGACAAATCCCCCTCTTCACATCTTTTAAGACGTGAAAACTATAGCAGAAACGAGAAGGAGGATATAACGAAAACAAGAAGCCCCCTCTATTATGCAGCGAAACTAGGCAATAAGGTGGTGCTTCAAACCTTGTATGGAGTGCATTGTTGGTCTGTAGGTGTAATTCTGCGTTTGGGACGGGAGTGATTGGAGTGAGTGATGTTAGGGACGGTGTCAGGGATAGGGGACTGGGTAAGTGTACGTGATGTGGTAGGGTGTGATAGTTGTTCTATTAACCATGTGAAAGTGCCCCGGGACACCTCAAATATCAGTAGGAATATCACAAACAAAGGCCCAGATATTCCTAGCCTTGCCTAGGGAGAGAGAAATATCCCTATAACTGGGCGAGGTTCCTTTGTCAGGGGAGATGGAGTTTGATACTCCATCACCTGAGTCAGGAGTGTCTTAATTTGGTATGGAATTAGGCTACTCAAATCAGCTCAGACTTCAGTCAGTGTTCTGGAAGGAGTTGGGGCTGGGGTACAGTGTGTAAGGTGGTGCCAAGGTGCGCCTGATTTACCTTTGACCTGGACTGAGTGTGAAGTAACCTCCTTCACTTCGTACGGTCCAGTCCACCTGGGTTCCAGCCACTTTCTCTTGTGGACTTTAACCCTCACCCAGTCTCCAACTTCTCTCTCATCAACTTGTCCTAGATCGAATTCAGATGTTTAAACCATCCTCTGCTACCATTTTTGTTGATGATTTACTTACAGGAGAGTGAGACCAAATCATGGACGCTGGACAGAGTGGATTTCAGTTGTAACAAAAAGGCAGTTTATTGAGTCAAAAGATATCTTGTCCTGCAGTTTTAACGTGCACGGACCTGATTCATATAGCTCAAAATGGAGTTAGCTGAAAAAGGGCTTAAACAAAGGTTACAACAGTTTTTATGCATAGAATGATGTAGGTGGAGTCTTGTCGTGGTGGTCTTCTGACTGGTCCCGAAGAGTTGGAGGCGGGCCTGCTCCAGCCAGAGCAGGAGCCCCAATGGTGCACAGCAGAATCTTCTGCTCTGGGCACCCGACCAGTAGAGGGGGGATGAAGTGTGTGTGTTTATGCAATGGAATGTCTGTGTGTCCTGGGGTCATGAGATAAGAGGAACTGAAACTGGCAGTTTATGGCTGGGGGTAGGGTGCTTCCTGTTCTCACCCCTGGGGTGCGTGCAATGACTTGAGTCAAGCGGATAAGTTTGGCGCTGTATAATATATGAGCTATGTGTATGAATATATGTATATATGACAGCATGGAAGAAGTCACTGCTCCAAAACCGCCACAAAAATGCCAGACTACGGTTTACAACTGCACATAGGGACAAAGATTGTACTTTTTGGAGAAATTTCCTCTGGTCTGATGAAACAAAAATAGAACTGTTTGGCCATAATGACTATCGTTATGTTTGGAGGAAAAAGGGGGTGCTTGCAAACCGAAGAACACCATCCCAACCGTGAAGCACGGGGGTGGCAGCAATCATGTTGTGGGGGTGCTTTGCTGCAGGAGGGCATGATGCACTTTACAAAATAGATGGCATCATGAGGTAGTAAAATTATGTGGATATATATTGAAGCAACATCTCAAGACGTCAGTCGGGAAGTTAAAGCTTGGTCACAAATGGGTCTTCCAAATGGACATTGACCCCAAGCATACTTCCAAAGTTGTGGCAAAATGGCTTAAGGACAACAAAGTCGAGGTATTGGAGTGGCCATCACAAAGCCCTGACCTCAATCCCATAAAAAATGTGTGGGCAGAACTAAAAAAGCGTGCGTGAGCAAGGAGGCCTACAAACCTGACCAGCTCTGTCAGGAGGAATGGGCCATAATTCGCCCAACTTATTGTGGAAAGCTTGTGGAAGGCTACCTGAAACATTTGTTTCAGGTAGTGTCAATGATTAGTTATTGGAGAGACAAGACCAAGATGAGACTCTGGACAAGGCGGATACGGTATATTTGAGGCTTTTAATCAAGCATAGTGATATCTGGCAAACGTGCAGCACGGCTCCTATCGTCCACTCTTAGGGAGCGTTCGGAAAAAGAGGGCGTAACACATATTTGGGCAGTACATTTATACATTGAAATGACGTAGGTAGATTCTAGTAGTCCTGGCTCCTGGTTGGTTGTTCGTAGGTGATAGACAGTCCTCTCCAGCCTGTTGTCAGTATCCCATTGGTTCTTGACAGAGTTCTTTGTCTTTGTAGCCCATCCCAAAGGGTTTTGAGCAGTGTATATTCATGGGTTATCAGTGTGTTTAACAACAGTCAGTGAATGCGTCATTACATGTTTTAATATGTTATTACAACAGTAGCCAAATACTAATTGATGAATGTTAACTTCTGACCCACTGGGAATGTGGTGAAAGACATAAAAGCTTAAATAAATCCTTATCTCTACTATTATTCTATTCTGACATATTATTCTGACATTTCACATTCTTAAAATAAAGTGGTGATCTTAATTGACCTAAGACAGTGAATTCTTACTAGGATTAAATGTATTTGGCTAACACGGAACCCAAACCGGCTGCGCGTGTGCACCATCGTGCATACATTTATTTTATCCCCCTACACCAAACGCGATCACGACATGCAGGTTAAAGAGACAAAAAGTGAGTAAAAAACACCCTAAATATGTTTAGAACCACAAATGAACTGCGATTCTTGTTTTTTTTTACGTCACAATTCCAACCCTCCTTCTTTATCTGGGGTTGGAACTGGCAAAAGTGACCCAAAAGAGACACTCTGGCAGCAGCCAGCGGCATTTTCCTGCATGCGCTCGATTCATTTGCAGTCTGGATGCAGAGGGGTGAACATCTCATGCACTGACTGCAGCTGGGAAAGACTGCTGCACGAGGACTGGGCTGCCTGTGAGTGCTTTGGGACAGGCGCTGCTCGTTGAGAAGAGTAAGAACAATACGTGCTTTCACGTCAGAGTCTCCAATAACACCAGAAAAAGTCACTAGATTTGTCGCTAGTCGCTTTTTTGAAAATGTGTCGCTGAATACTCGCTAAATATAGCGACAACGTCTCTAAATTGGCAACACTGCTTAGAGCCCCACAGTGGAGGTGTCATAATACCCATAAAACCTAGCGTCAAACAGGGAAATGGTGTGGGGCTCTATATTGACATGCTTTTAAAAAAATGTTTACTTGTTATTGTTAACTCTTCATTGTTGGATAAGGACCCATAAGTAAGCAGTTCACTGTTAGTCTACGAAGCATGTGACAAATAATATTTGATTTGAGTAGTAGGCCACTACAGGGTTACATGGCGTCTCATTTTCCTTTTATTGTGAACAAATGTGAAATGTACTTTCCAAACTGTGAAAGGCAGCAATACGCAACCACGTTAATATTGGAGCAATTTCTAAATTCAAACGAACCCCCCTGCAACTAGACATGGACATTTAGATTAAATGCGTTCTTCCAAGTCGGGAACTGAGGAAGCATCATCAAGTTGGTCGAAAATGATCTGTGCTACACTTAACATTACCTACCTAATAACGCATATAAGCCAGCTGGAACAGTAATGGTCTGACTAGGGATTGGTGATATTTTTAATAACTAGGGTGCATTATGATGATTTTGAATTGCTAGGGTGTATTTTTTTAGGGCCTATAAACTCAGGTAATGGTATTTTTAGCCAATGCTTTTTCTAACTTCTTCTCAAGCTGGTCTATGGTCTGTTTTATTTAAACAAGTACCAAAAAGACCCGATCAGAGAGGGTAAATGTTGGGGAGAAGGCATTCATAGAAGCATCACTATGGAATTTAAACATTATTTTGAACCAACAAACCTATTAAGTTTTGTTGACTTCCGTTTTAAATTACTTGCCCAGAAATGATTGGTTGGCCTTGGTAACCGTTTTAGCCGATGGGAGGCCTAGCTCGCTAACGCTAGTTACATCTTGTTGGCTGAATAAAGAAAGCGAAAGGAAGCCGGATCTAAAGACAGGTTTGTAAACATAGTTTACATCTTGGTAATTTTTGGATTATTTCAAGATGGCTATAGCGTTCTAAATTAATATGCCACTGCTGTTGGAAACATTTAATTTGTACTATTGTCTGGATATATTCAGCTAGATAAAGTTAAATGGCTTAGCTAATAATATTAGATGTTGATAACGTGTAGCAAACATTCGCTAGATAGATTATTCGGTACCATAACGTTAGCTTGACAGTTAGCTAACGTTATCCTTTATCTGTCAGCCAGTACTTCAACCGCAAGCTAATTTCTAATCAACAAAAATGTCAATTTAAAATATACGATATTGGGTAACGTTAGTTAGCAAGCTAGGTGCTTTAGATTTTACGAGTCGCTGGTCAATATGAGTTGGCTAGTATAATTTATTGCTAGCTATTGTTAGCTGTCTTAGCTAACGTTAGCTAGCTCGCTTGTGTAACGTTAAGTGTCAGATACAAACATGTAAACATTGAAGCATAACTAACATCAACAAGCAAGCTAATGCCGGTAGTGTGGCATCCAATGTAGCTTTCTGGCTGTGTAGTTAAGTAACTGTATTTTGCAGTCTGTTTTAGCTAGCTAGCTTTCAAATGTCAACATTCCTCAATTGTTTGTGATTGGTGTCTTTATTTAGAATGAATCATGTCACGCCTTGTTTCCACCACTAGCTATCCAACAGAGGATAAAGAAGGTTCATACTCTCTCAACCCCCCCCCCCCAAAAAAAAAAAAATCATTAGAAAGGAGCAAGAGACAGACTACACACAGAATGAGGTTGGAAGAGAGTTGTTTACCTGTTATGGTTGTGTTGTGTGGTAACTGTATATCAAGCTGTATCTTGTAGAATCAGGTATAGTGCATGCATGCCAGAAAAACTTATGTTGTGTTTTCCAGCCTGTCTGTTCTGTGTTTTCATTCTTTCTTGCTGTTTTGCTGTTTGTTTTATTTGTTTTTTATTTGTATATTTGCTGCTTTATAGCTCATCTGCTCCCAGGATGGTGAACAACTACAAGCGGACTTCCAGCCCTCGGTCTCCTACGAACAGTGGGGAGCTCTTCACTCCAGCGCATGAGGAGAATGTGCGTTTCATCCACGACAGTGAGTCTGCCTCAGAAGGCCGATCTCTTACTAAGACTAGCCCTTAACGTCTCTCACCTGAGTAGGCTTATATGTTGGCCATCAACATGATCCAAAGCTCCTTACAGAGCCCCTGTACCACAGCTCAGATGAGCCATTTGGATGGAATGTGGTATGTAAGGAGATGGTTGAAAGCTGGCATGTGTATGCTTCTTTACAGCCTGGCAGTGTGTGCTCAGAGACATCCGGTCACCACAGAGCAGCGAACGCAAAGACCGTGGACCACAGGAGTATGTGGAAAAGAACCCAAATCCCAACTTAAATTGTAAGTGACTTGATGGATCTGAGTATGTTTGTCATTTAAAAAGGATATTTACTAGATTTGTCAAAAAGACAGAGTAGTAATGTTATTTTTGATCCTTTCTTGCAGCTTTCACACCAGTTGACCTGAGTGACCTCAAGAAACACAACACACAGGACTCCAAGAAGTCCTAGTCTTTCTCTTTATAGTCAACAGCTTTTTTTCTGCACCAATTATCCTTGAGAACTTTCTCCTCCTCTGTCAGCCAGCAAGTCAACCTTTTGGCCATTCCTGCCCAGAATTCAGGTCCTCTTTCTACCCACCTGGACTAACAGCTTGCCCATTCAACAGCAGTGGGCTGATGTCCTAACAACCACAACATTTTTGGAGTTCCTTATCCACCCCAGTCCCCCCCCCCCCTCTCTTTCTCTGTCCAGGCTCAATATTTTCTTACCCTACCTCTCATCTGGTTGACGTGGAATGCAAGAAAGCTTGCATTTGATTTCCAGGGATTCTCTCTTCCGGTTCTTGGTTTTACAGCCATGAATTTTTCATTTTCACTCTTTTTTTTTATGTAAATGGGACTGATGCAGAGTTTCAATGAAATATGCTGACATCCTGATGCCGAAGTACAGATGGTGTAAAAATTCTTCATGGGACACTTTAAAGGACTGCAGTCTTAAATATTAAGTTTTCTTTTCAATCTACAAAGGATAACGCTGAATGGCTGACATTCTTTTTTTGGAAGATAGTTGAATTTTAGATATATTGGAATGGAAACCGATTGTGCGGGCGAGTTTTAGAAGCCAAAAATTCTTTAGGATAAATGCCAACATTTTTCATATAAATTCATGCCCCTAAAATGGACTTCAAGTAGACATTGCCACATTGACTTCCCAGCCTTGAAAAAAAAAATGGAATAAAATAATTTTACAGTATTTCACTCTCAATGCATTGGTCATAGATGTTCTGACCTAAATTTACTTTTTGGATGTGTTACCTATATACTCCCCAATGATGTATGTACAAACATCACAGAACCTACAGTAGGATGGTAAATTGTTATCTCATGCTCTTTGTTTTGTTTGTGCATTGTTACTGAAAACAGTGTAATAGGCTACTGAACAGAAATATAATTGCGACATGCAACAATTTCAAAGATTTTACTGAATGCATTTCATATAAGGAAATCAGTCAATTTAAATGTATTCATTAGGCCCTAATCTATGGATTTCACATGACTGGGCAGGAATACAGCCATGGATGGGCCTTGGCGGGCATAAGCCCACCCACTGAGTTTTCCCCCACAAAAGGGCTTTTATTACAGACAGAAATACTCCTCAGCAACCCCTCCACACCCCCCTCATACGATCCCGCAGGTGAAGAAGCCGGATGTTGAGGTCCTGGGCTGACGTGGTTACATGTGGTCTGCGGTTGTGAGGCCGGTTGGACGTACTGCCATATTCTCTAAAACAATGTTCGAGGCACCTTGTGGTAGAGAAATTAACATAAAATTACCTGGCAACAGTGCTGGTGGACATTCCTGCAGTCAGCATGACTATTGCACTCTCCCTCAAAGCTTGAGTCATTTTGTTGTGTGACAAATTAGTGGCCTTTTATTGTCCCTAGCACAAGGCGCACCTGTGTAATGATCATGCTGTTTAATCAGCTTCATGATTCCTGTCAGGTGGATGGATTTTCTTGGCAAAGGAGAAATGCTCACTAACAGGGATGTAAACAAATTTGTGCACAAAATTTGAGAGAAATAAGCTTTTTTGAGCAAATGGAAAACATGGGACCAACACTTTACATGTGTTTATTTTCATTGTATGTATAGTCAGCCATATTTCTTTCTCTGATCTAGTTCCTTCATATCACAGAGGGAATCAAGAAGTGCTCGGTTATGGTCTGAAAGCAGTTATAACAACAGGGCTCAGCCAGTATTCACAAAAGTTAGCAGAGAGAATTACTCCATAATGGTAAACCTATTAGTAGTGCAAGAAGATACATTCATGGCTGCATGATATAATGTAACAAAATGTGATTCTGCGCCCCCAGATATAGGTGTTGATGCATCTGTGTTGACAAAGTTCACATGTGGATACAGTTGGTGTAGGCCATGGTATTAACACAACACATTTATTTACACATTTGTCTCAGGAATCTTATATCAAATAAAATGTTATTGGTCGCGTACACATTTTGCAGATGTTATCGCATGCTGGTAAAATAAAGGTAAAATAAAATTGCAAGTGCAGCTAAGCGCTTATATTTCTAGTTTCAACATTGCAGTATAGCTAACAATACAAACAATCCTAAAAATTAAGAAATATCAGAATGAGCAATGTCAGAGTCTGGGATAAAAATATATATTTATATATACATATATATATTTATAAACTGGGATGTTCGAGCCCTGAATAGTGATTGGTTGACATCCATGGTATATCAGACAGTATACCACGGGTATGACAAAACATTTATTTTTGCTACTCTAATTAAGTTGGTAACCAGTTTATAATAGCAATAAGGTAGCTCAGGGTTATGGCACACCCCCTTGTGCCTTATTGTGTAATATAATGGTGTGTATAGACAGTATGGCTAGTATACTGTATGAACAGGAGTGGTGTGTACAGCGGTAGTTATAGGATGAATACAGTATATACATATGAAGTTGGTAAAACAGTGTGTAAACGTTATTAAAGTGACCAGTGTTCAATGACTATGTACACAGGGCAGCAGTTTTTTATTTTATTTTTATTTCACCTTTATTTAACCAGATAGGCTAGTTAAGAACAAGTTCTCATTTACAACTGCGACCGGGCAGTTGTAAAGCATAGCAGTGTGAACAGACAACAACACAGAGTTACACATGGAATGGAGTAAACAATAAACAAGTCAATAACACAGTAGAAAAAAAAGAGTCTATATACATTGTGTGCAAAAGGCATGAGGAGGTAGGTGAATAATTACAATTTAGCAGATTAACACTGGAGTGATAAATGATCAGATGGTCATGTGCAAGTAGAGATACTGGTGTGCAAAAGAGCAGAAAAGTAAATAAGTAAAAACAGTATGGGGATGAGGTAGGTAAATTGGGTGGGCTATTTACAGATGCACTATGTACAGCTGCAGTGATCGGTTAGCTGCTCAGATAGCAGATGTATAAAGTTGGTGAGTGAAATAAAAGTCTCCAACTTCAGTGATTTTTGCAATTCTTCCAGTCACAGGCAGCAGAGAACTGGAAGGAAAGGCGGCCAAATGAGGTGTTGGCTTTAGGGATGATCAGTGCGATACACCTGCTGGAGCGCGTGCTACGGGTGGGTGTTGCCATCATGAACTGAGATAAGGCGGCGCTTTACCTAGCATGGACTTGTAGATGACCTTGGAGCCAGTGAGTCTGGCGACGAATATGTAGTGAGGGCCAGCCAACTAGAGCATACAGGTCGCAGTGGTGGGTGGTATAAGGTGCTTTAGTAACAAAACGGATGGCACTGTGATAAACTGCATCTAGTTTGTTGAGTAGAGTATTGGAAGCTATTTTGTAGATGACATCGCCGAAGTCGAGGATGGGTAGGATAGTCAGTTCTACTAGGGTAAGTTTGGCGGCGTGAGTGAAGGAGGCTTTGTTGCAAAATAGAAAGCCGACTGTAGATTTGATTTTGGATTGGAGATGTTTGATATGAGTCTGGAAGGAGAGTTTACAGTCTAGCCAGACACCTAGGTACTTAGATGTCCACATATTCTAGGTCGGAACCATCCAGGGTGGTGATGCTACTCGGGCGTGCGGGTGCAGGCAGTGAACGGTTGAAAAGCATGCCTTTGGTTTTACTAGCGTTTAAGAGCAGTCGGAGGGCCACGGAAGGAGTGTTGTATGGCATTGAAGCTCGTTTGGAGGTTAGATCGCAGTGTCCAAGGAAGGGCCAGAAGTATACAGAATGGTGTCGTCTGCGTAGAGGTGGATCAGGGAATCGCCCGCAGCAAGAGCAACATCATTGATATATACAGAGAAAAGAGTCGGCCCGAGAATTGAACCCTGTCTCTAAGATAGCTGGCTAGTAAAAGTGCCCTAAGTTCAGGGCAGTGTACGGGGGGAAGCCGGCTAGTGGTGACTATTTAACAGTCTGATGGCATGGAGATAGAAAGTCTCTCGGTCCCGGCTTTGATGCACCTGTACTGTCTCTACCTTCTAGATGGTAGAGGGGTGACCAGGCCATGTCTCGGATGGCTGAGGTGCCAAGCCGAATTGCACCAACTATCAAGGAATATGTCAGATCTATCTATTTTTGTATAACCAGCAGTACAGTAAATTCGAGACCATTGCGCTGCTGCACTGATAATAGCAGCACAGGTCTTTGTAGTGATATGACTCAAGGGATCAATTTCAAATGGTCCCTTCTTGATTTAACAGCATAACCTGAGTAAAACTGTGGAAGGGGCGGCGCACAACAAGCGGACACTGACAGCGTCATCCGTCCTCACGTAACGAGGGCTCGTGGCTATAAAGACAGCTTGCGCTCCATTTTAGCGTTTTTTTTTCTCACGCAACTGAGTAGTACCGCCGGGTTATTACCACGTTTTTTTATACTTAAGGCAGGGATCCGTCAGGCTAGTTTTTAGTTCGCTAACAGTTCTTAGCGTAATTGAAACTGCATAATGTCTGATAAGATGGATATGTCTCTAGACGACATCATCAAGCAGAATAGGCAGCAGAGAGGGGGCGCAGGAGGCCGTGGTGGTGGAAGAGGCCGTGGCCGGGGAGGCTCTGGCGTGGGCCGAGGTGGTGGTGTTGGCCGTGGAGCAGCTGGTGGAGGCTTTGGGGGCCGAGGTGGAGGATCGGGCCCCATGAGGAACCGACCGAACCTGAGCCGTGGCAGAGCAAGACCTACGCCATACAGCAGGGTATGAGAAATTTAGAGGAATGGGCTGCGAAAAAGGAAAAATGCCTGCGCGACGTCCTAATCTTCAGGCTTGCTAGCTGCTCCCAATGCAATCAATGGCTAGCTTGCTAGTCGAGAGGCACTTAGCTAGCTAATCGAATTTCTCTCGAATTAACCAAGGGAAACCCTTTAAATTGCATGGAGATATAATGCACATAATGTATCCTTGTCCACCCAAACCCATGCCTGTTACCACTTTTTATGAATAAGCTTTTGGAGCAGGTTAGCTAGTTGCTAACTCTGGAAAAGCTGCTAACCTACAAGGCCCAGACGGCGCCATTTTGAATTCAGCATCTTCAATCAATGAAATATTGATTTCATGGTCTGTCGCAGTCTCTTTCGACCCAGAAAGTTGCTTGTTGGACCACCGAACGGCACTGCATCGAAGAATATCGTTGCATTTGGAGGATTCTTTTTTTTTTGTAGCAGAGGAAACTTTTGGCGTTTCATCCTGCACTCCTATCCTTTTGTTTGGGAGTGGCAGGCGGGTTAACACAATCCCCTTTGAGCAGCACCATGTCAACACAGAACGGTGTCCTTTATGGATGGAGCAGTGGACTTTTCCCCCTCTTATTACATACATATTTTTATCTCCACATTTCTAGTAATGTTACTCGTCACAACTCAATCAAAATGGCGTGGTTTCAAAATGGACGCTCAGATGGTTGACATCCATGTTCCGGCCAGGTAGTTGGCGTACTTTATTTTGCTAGTTGTCTCTTTCAGACAATGGACACTTAACTCATCAAAGCCAATTCATGGCTTTTAAAGAACAATTTAAGCTAATAACCACAGCTGGAGTCGACACTGATGCAAAGTACTACAGCGCCATACGGATGGATGACTTTCTTCAGCATACTACTCTCGCTGGAGGATGGCCGCCTGGAGAGCCTTTGGTGGAGGAGCAGATGGCAAGAGAACAGTGGGCGACATTGCTAGCCTAGTTAGCCAACAAGGGGGCGGGAGCTGAGTGCAGCGAGTAAACGTGTACTGTTATTAATGACTTGTTCACTGCTAAATGTTGATGAAAATAGCCTCAGACGTTAATGCACACCATTATATTATGGGAAATGTTTCATTTTTTAGTAGGGCCCATCAGTTTTAGCAAAATGCTTTAAGACCTGTTAACTTGGTCTAGTGTCTAGAATTGATATGTTGCCATGTGTCCTGCTTTTGAACTGGTTTACTTGCTTGTAGTGATTGGGTGGGCACTGGGCAGGGAATGCTGGGATTTTCCATGGGGTAGCAGTGTGCCAACAACCTGGCCCTGTTGGCTGTGTATTCCTTGGTCTCCCCAGCACCTACCCAGCTGTGTGGACTGGAATCTGTGATTGGCAGAGACAGGGGAGCCTGAAGTCAGCAGGTTCGTTCTCTTTCATCTGTTGCAGCCCAAGCAGATTCCTGATAAATGGCAACACGACATGTACGGCAATCATGGCTTCAATGCCAGTGTTGGGGGCGGCGGGGGTGGCGCTGGTGTGGAAACTGGAGGGAAGCTTCTTGTCTCCAATCTCGACTTTGGCGTTTCAGACGCAGATATTCAGGTACATCTAATTTTATTTTTGACTTGGTTAACTCTTTAGAAATGGCTTATTTACCTTGGCTTAGCATTTCCAAAATGGCACTTGAAATCACTTACAATCACAATACATGGTTTCTCTCACTGCAGGAGCTCTTTGCAGAGTTTGGTACACTGAAGAAGGCAGCTGTTCACTATGACCGGTCGGGCAGGAGCTTAGGCACTGCAGATGTCCACTTTGAGAGGAAGGCAGATGCTCTAAAAGCTATGAAACAGTACAATGGTGTACCACTTGATGGTAGGTTTCTCATTTGGCTTTGACAATTGCCACAAATACTATGTCATTTGTACCTTGCTGAAACATTTAATTGTTTTGTGCTGCTGAGGTGTCTTTCACCATGCTGACACTGTATATTCATCCAACCTTCAAGTTGCTGAAGGTTAAAACTTAAATGTGTGCTCAGGTGGTTGCCATCCATGTTCAGACCAGGTAGTTAGCTTGTTTTACTAGTTCTCTTACAGAAAATGGACGTTTAACTCATCAAAGCCAACTCATGGCGTTTAAAGAACAATTTAAACAAATAACCACACCGCCGGAGTCGACACTGATGCAAAGAACTACTGCGCCATACGGATGTTTATCTTTCTTCAGCACACTACTCTTGCTGGTGATAACCTGAATACTTTCTCTTGCAGGGCGTCCCATGAACATACAACTTGTCACATCACAGATCGACACACAAAGACGACCACCCATGCAGGGGTAAGTTAAGATTGAGCTGTTTTCCAAAACAACCTGAGCCAATGATAAGTGTCATGAATGGAAAGTGCTAATGTTCAGATGTTCTACAGTATGAATCGAGGAGGTGGTGGCATGAACAGGGGTCGTGGTGGTGGGTTTAGAGGGATGCAGAGAGGACGTGGAGCAGGTCGTGGAGGAGGCAGGGGCCGAGGTGGCCGCGGGGGAAGCACTAAGCCACTTTCCGCTGAAGAGCTGGATGCCCAGCTAGATGCCTACAATGCCAGGGTGAGTCTCGGTTTGAAAATGAGAAAGGGGTTATGGAGTGTTGTAGGAAGTTTAAAAAAACAAACATTTGTCCCACATGTATATGGCGTTGGAAATGAATGATGGGACAGGCCTACTATGGTAGCATGCGTTTTATCTGATGCGTTTCCTCCACCCACCCCAGATGGAAACAAGCTAAGAGCCTAGGTGAATCCTCCAGGCTGCATTACTCTCCAGGCTGAACATGAGGACAGTCGCTGTTGTTACAGCGTTGAAGATGCAGGACATTTTACACTTAAATGTCTTCTGGTGTGATTTAAATTTGTATCAATCCTTTTAAATTCTCCAATGTGTTTTTTTTTACCAATTTTTGTTTTTTGGAAAAAAATATTGGTTTTGACTGTAGGTTTAAGGGGGTGAGTGGGGCTTTCCTTGCTGCTCTGATTCCTTTCCCCGTAGATCATTGTAATAAACCCTGCAGTACAAATTAACCATACTGACTGATTTGTTTTTTTTGTTACAAGTACAGAGAAATCCCTTGCATTGTTGGGAGGCCTGCAAGTAAGGGTTTCACATTGTTTACAAAGTATGTGACAATTAAAATACAACTTGATTGCTCGTTCACAACAATGCAGTGATCAATATCGGTAGTACTATAAAGTACAACAAAGATATAAGCACACAAAGGTAAGCTTTCTACAGGGTTAGTGCCAATACTATATTTACAATGTGCGGGGAATGAGATATTTGTGGTAGAGGTAGATATGTAGAGTTAAGGTGATTAGGCATCAGGGTATATGATAAACAGCAGCAGAAGTGCATGTCGGGTCAGTGTGAGCAAGTAGTGTGCATGGAGCAAAAATAAGGGGCAATGAAGATGGTCAGTGTAGCCATCTTGTTAGCTATTTGACGTTATGGCTTTAAGGGCCTATGCCAAATAGACTTGCAGTGCCAAATGTCTCTGGTTCCAAACATTGTGCAACAGCCGGACACTGAAAGTACTGAGGTTGTCATGCACATCTTAGCTGAAGTACACTGCACCCAACGGTGCAATAGGACATGGGAAAATGTCTAAAAAAAGAGGTGTCATATTTGGCGACGTAAACTATCCTGTCGTTTTACTAGAATTAGACCAAATTTGACGCAACTGCGACCCATTTGATTCGCCCAGATCCAAAGGATGTATAAGTGACTGCGTTACCTAGGCTAAACCACTAGATGGTCACATAGTCCATTGAGTGTAACATTGCTTTGCTAAGGCTACTTTGTCTGTTTTGCAGTCTGTCCATTACTGATGTTTAAAAACATGGTCTGTTACTCCGTGTACTTGATAAGGTCATTCCTGTCCCATCTGGCCTCTCAAATGATGTGATTGTTTGCGAATTTTCATACTGTATTAAGGTAATTGCGCTAATTTACTATACGTGTATTCTAGTCTACAAATACATTCACGAGTTTATGGTAACGAGCATTTACCTGACTAGTGCACTTTACACCAGGCTTGTTGCTGAGCGCCCGCCTACGTTCGGACAGCCTTTGTAGTGCGAGTCAATATTCCCGGAAGCGTGCTGTGCGTTTGATTTGAGCTGCTCCCTCCTCGCCATTCAGTGGCGCGTACTCCAGTGTAGCAGCAGCGTTACGGTAAGGTCCGAGAGTGTTTTATCAACTTTTCAAAAATGTGTCTACATTTAAGCTAAAACGCTCATTTGTACTTCCATGTTTGGTAGTACAGAGTCGCAAGTTCTGGTTACTCGTGCAACTTGTTACATGCTAACTAGCAGCTTCAGGATGTGTAGATTACTAATCTTAATTGTGACGCAGACCAGGAACTGATGTTTGCTCTGTGGTTGCTGCCAGTTTAATTATACAGTGATAAGTAATCTCTTTCCATGGAGGTAAGCTATCATTGTGAATATCCACTAAATTGATCTGTGATTAGATCCTGTCGACTAAACAAGTCATTAAATGAATTTCAAAACAACACTTCAAGAGAAACAAGTTACTTGTGTGTTCAGACCCAATGAATGGGTATGTTTTGGCTAACTTTTCATCTCATGAAAATTGCTCACGTTCTGTCAGCAATTGACACTTCCTGGAATGCAAGTTCATTTTCCGCGGTGATTCAGCATTGAACATATTTTTCTTAAACTTGATTGAAGGGAATGAGCGAATCCTGTAAATTGCTGCAAATATTATTTATATACACTCTCTGAAAGGGAGTTTGATACAGATGTATATTTAAAATAGGCCTAATGAAGTTCAGATTTGACTGACGGATCCAGGAGGACTCACCAACTGACTGGCACACTTCAAATAATGCAACTTTTAAACCCAGTCAGCATATCTGTTAGGACGTGTTTTTGTGGCATACAAACGTGTGCATCTTTTCTGAAAATTATTAGGCCCAGTAACCCGACAGACTGGCGGTGACATGCTTGCAAAACTACGAGGGCTGGCTTTTTCCTGAACGTGAAGCCTCCCTTTCCTTCCTGTTTCTGACGAATGGCACGGTAGAGTTCTAGTTCCTTCTGTTGGAGAGTAGGCCAGGGCGAGTCTTAGGTCTTCACCAAATTTAACCCTTTCCTCTTAGTATTATCAATTTACAGGTAGTTCACTCACTGTAATTAAAACGATTTATAGTATCTGTAAGGTAAAGCAAACATACTAACATTTCAAAAGCCAGGCTGCTCCATTTTTTGCTCTTATCGACCTACATAAGAACACTATAGCATCTGCTGGATGTTCAGCAGTTCAAAGGTCCCCTAGCCTTGTTATTAACTCAACAAGCTTACAATGTTCTATGCAACAGGAATAAAAACAACTCTACATATTTATCTTTCCAGAGGTCCAGGGACATGTAATGTTGACTTAATTGATATACACTTCAAGCAAAATAGCTTCTTCATATTTTCAGCCTTATGGCTTCACTAGTCTGTTATTTAGTTCATGTGACATTTTGTATTACCCTGTCAGTTTGTGGCAATGGGGGGGGATTGATCCATAGGGATACTTTGGGCATCTGTCCCCTTTACCACTATCCAATCAATGGCAGCTCACCACTGCAACTACCATTGTTTTCTCTTCTGGAATGCTGTTTTTCCACCGACTTTTTTTGTTTTGAGTAGGACTAGAGATTTTAAATCTCTGATGTGATGTTTTTCAGTAAACCCCTTTCAACAATAATTGGTTTCATGTTTTCTATGCTATGTTATTTAATAGGAATTTTTAGAGAATTTTCCAGCCTTTGGATTGATATGTAAGTGTTAACTTCTCATTCGACAACCACATGCCTTGGACAATACCCACAGCCATGTAGCTAATCCTGTAATGGAGGTTAGAAATTAGCTAGGAGAGAGCTGGAAGCTTGCTCACTTTAAGAAGAAAAATATCTGTGCGTCTTTATCAAAAATCAGGTTAAGATTGGTTCCTGGAATCGTGGAGTAATCACTACGCTTAAACCTCCTTGTCTCTACTTCCCTGTCACTCTGCATTAAGGGAGGGGATCTGGCTGGGGAAATTGTAGCAAACCAAAGGAGATTAAATTCGGGGCTGAGCACAGCACCATCTGATGGCCTACAATATGTAGCACACAGTGTACATAAAGACAACTCGCCACAATGGAGGTATGGAGATTTAATCACGCCTCTCACACATTCCACCCCCTCCTATAGCCTGTCATGACAAGAACCAGGCCTGATGTTGACCCCTTTTCTCTCAGAGCCAGTTGGCTATCTGTCCTCTTTCTGCCTGTCAGTCCCTTCTGTTTTTGCTGTAACTCGCAAGGGACTAGAAACGAGGACACTGGCCAGCATCTCCACACATACAGCAGTGTTAAAGATTAGCTCTTCTCTTCTGCTGTTCCTCCTCATTGTACTGTGGCTTAGACTGAACAACAGACCACACAACCCCCAAATGTACCCCAGGGGATATCAGCCTTCACATACACCTCATTCAAAAGGAAATGGCTTCCCTTCATGCAGGATATGTCCTTATTTAGTCATTGCTGTCATCCACCAAAGGGCAAACGTTACACTGTGCATACTTTTTGGTTTCTTGTTGCAGATGTTGAGATGTTCCGCAGACCACATGACTAGTGCCATCAAGTTTACCACCCATCATTAGGTCATTGCTCTGTCAATGACGCCACATTAAAAAGCCCAACTGAATGGAGCCACCATACAACAGTAGGCTTATTGCTGTCCGTAGTGGATGCTGTTGCCTTGTTGTTACCAAGGGAGGCAGAAATAATCTGGGCATGTGTTGCTACTCGCTAAGCCCCCCCACCGTGCAGGGAGAGAGCCCTGACCTTTCAGCTGGCACCTTGGCACTCCCGTTCACTCTCAGCTTCCTGCTGTGTCTATACAGAGTGATTTCTCAGACCGGCTATTTTTAATGCTCAGACCGTATTTGTTCTAGTTTTCCCCCTTGAGGTAGAATATATTTTTCTCTTTCGTCTGATACTTCCTCAATTTTGACTCCTCTCTGCGCTGTTTATTCATGTCTCACTCTGTGGAAATGAGTGCCTCCTGCATTGCATCATCTCTGCGAGGCACAATCCTTCCTGAAGGCACTGTTCTGCATTTAGCGCTGCATCCTCTGCTTTGTGCAGCAGCCCAGCGTGTCTGACATTACATCAAGCCAGCGTTGCTTACCTGAATACCTGCTAACAAATCAAGACTGCAATGGGGTTTACGTCAGGTGGAGAAAAGCTTACAGGGAAGTCAAGGGGATCATTTAGAAGCCTTTTGCATTACTATGTGTGTTTAAGTGCAGTCCAACATGTGGTTAAACACAGTCCTCTTCTCTAACTGGCGGATGTGAGTCATGTTGTCGGCAGAACATGAAGGAAACATACAATCACAGTTGACAAAAGTGCTGCAGAGCACAAGGAAGTCAAGCACTCTGGTGAATGGCACATAAGTCTAGAAGGGCGTCACAATGCTACATCACAAGGACACATGAAACGGTGCGTCCTGTGGGGAGGAAAGGGAGAAATGCTAAAGTTCACTTTTAGAGCTAGGTCTATGACAGGGAGGGAGACAGAACAGAGAGGATCAAAATAGCCATAGATGTTTTGTGTGTGACATTAGGAGTCAGAGTAAAAAGAGTATCCAGGCTGCTTGACAAATCTAAGATTGGTACAGCACAATGTTCCTGGAGGCGGTTGTGTCAGTGATTAGGTAGGTTTATCAGAGACCTGCCTGGAGCTGGAGTTCAGCCCAATGAATGAGTACGTAATCCCTGATTTCTCAATCTCTTCTTCTCTTGTCCTGACTGCCATTTCTCCTCCCCCTCTGTGGTTTAAAGCTAATTGTAGCTTTTGGACAATGCCAGCTGTTCTTTATTGCAGAATACACTTGGGCGATCACTTTATTATTATAAAAAAAATAAAAATGTTTTACTCTGCCTTAGAACTGGGACATGGCTGAGACACTAGATTGCAGTAAATGCTTCTATTTTAGCATTTGTAATGTATCTTGTCATCTATTAAAATTCCGTTCAAATTGCTGTCAGGCTTGTGCTGTCCTTTTCCTGTACTCTTCCCTGTGAAATGTCAAAGGTGAAGTCCTATGAGAGTACACAGTGAATGGGTTAGTTGGAAAAGAATAAATACAAATAAAAGATGTGACCTTTACTACAGAAGAATGATTTATGAGCTGGAAATTTCTTGAGGAACCCTTTGTTTGCCTTTTTTGGGGGGGGGGATTAAGATCTGGTTTCTGACACAGAAAGACTAAAGTTACATACATGGGATGCTTTAGTGAATTTCAGAATGTCTGGAATAGAAAAGGCAGAAATAAAACAATTCAATAAACATTCGCAGCCAGTCATCCAAAACATAGCCCTATGCAGTCGTTAAATTCTTATAGAATCTTTTACGATTAAACTGAACTAACTTTGAAGGAAAAGAGGAACTTAAGGTTTTGTCTTTGAGTTTATGTCACTTCCAACTCTGACCTGTGCTGAACTTCTTTATGTTTGTGTCCTGCTTACAGAAAGCCTCCATCAACCACAATGTCTTTAGCCATTTTCATCAACTCGGGAGGCGTGTCTCGCCCTTGTTCAATTTGGTAATGAAGACCCTTGAATCTGTAGTGGACACCAAAGAGGTTTGTCAGTGGAATCATCTTGATGTGTCACCACTGACACCCCCAAACACTTCCCCTTTGCTATTCCCCAATTGCCTTATTAGCAGTAATCTCTGTCCCAATAATCTTACTGCTCTAATTGTTGCTAAGGAACAGCCCTAATCTTGGTGTCAGCTACTCTAGAAACCAGAGTGCTTGGATGACTATTCCTGAACCTGATCAAATGGGGATAACCCTCCAATTAAAGCTATTGGTATTTATTTAGCAGCAAGTGGTAAGAACCAGTGTGAGGGGTTCAATGTTGACACATAAGCCGATCACTACCTGTATTTATACCTCAGTTACACCAAAACATGTCACTTAGCAGTGACGAGTGAACAAGGCCTTATTTCCGTAGTCAGTCAGTATTTGTGCCATGTCAGCTGGTGGAAAAAATGTGTATTGGGACTTATGTTATTGTTGAAACTAGGCCTAATCTATTTCATTGAGCTCAATGGACCTATAATTGACCCAATCATCCATTTCGTGCTTAGTGAAGATCGCATATGAATCATTATCTTGACGTGGTTGGACAAGCCAGAAACTGAACGTGCTCCAATAACTTATTCTATGCAAGCCAAACTGTGTTGAGAATGAGATGGCTGCCAACTATTGAACAGTGTTTATAGTCTACTTGTTTGCCGATGGGCATTAGGCAGTCATGCCAAGCAATGGCCACACGGATAAACGTGTGAGACTGAAGTGGGTCACTGCTCGGATGGTGCCTCACATCCGTTGTAACTTTCTACTAAAATATGTATTTCTTTAAGGTTGTCATGATAATTGTTGCATTGTACTATTTTTTTAAAACTCTAGCCACCCTGACTCCCATTCTAGTACTCTCAACAGTATGATTTTTGTTTTTCACCCTCTTGTTTGTCACTATTTCCTGTCCCCCACCTCACCCCCTCTTTTTATCGATCCACTTATTGTGATGCACACACCCCATCCAGCTGTAGCCGCTTGACCCAACAGCAGGCCAGTCATGAGGGGCTGTGTTGTGGTGTGCGTTAGCAGCAGAGGAATATAGCACTCCTGAAGTATTCCCTCTCATTTATCACCACACCAATCATGGGGGACAACTCGGTATGTAGCGGCAGTCCACCAAGGCTCAGGCCTGGATCTAGGCTAGCACATGAGGAGCGACTGCCAAATGAATAGAGATGACATGAGAAAGATGGCACAGTATCCCTGAATCTGGTACCGTCCTCCCCTCCCACCCCTAACAACATGTCCTTCTCACTATTTCTCCAACTTCACACACATTTGCACAGCTGAGCTACCAAAGCACACTACTGCTAACAGAACAGGAATTTCTGCTTTAATGAGAATGTGGAGAGGCCCTGTTTGGGGAAAAATGGTGCAACGTGCTCCCTGTTCCTGCTTGGCGCAGGTCCATCTGTGTATGTCAGGCGCTATGCAAAACAGAGAGGGGCAGAGGGAGGGAGAGGATTACAGAGCGAGGAGGGGGGTGGAACTGGTTAGTGTGGTGAGAGGTTTGAGAGCCAGGCAGGAGCCCTTGTTTGCAGTGGTGTGATTTTAATGTACTATTGCTGGGATTGCGTGTTGAGCTGGGGTTTTTATGGTGTGTTATGTCACCAAGGTAATACCGGCATCTGTGTTCAACATCTGGAGTCTTGCTCATGGCACAACATCAATGTTGAACTTGTATTTTTTTCTCTTTGCAGTTGCGTGTTTGTGTGTAGCCCAATAATAAAATCTTTCACACATTGCTCTTCCCCCGAGGCGTTCTACGTGGCTTTTTAGAGCACAAGCCTGTTTTGTTATGTTTTTCTACTATTGCTATGGGGCTAAGGTTTCTCTCGTTATATTGGAATGTGTGAGCTACTACGGTCCTTGAACAAGTGTGTTTCAAACTCGACTGCTGCATGAGCATGACAGTGTGTGATATATAGCATAGCCTAGGCTTCCTGTCTCGTTGTTGGTTAGGTGGTTTCCTGTGAACTGACTGACATCCACAAACATACTGGCATTGTTCTGTGTTGTGGAGGTCTGCCAGGGCCCTTTGTCAAAGTAGTATTCTTGCTCTTGCCATTTTCTGTTTTACAATTCATCAGAGATACTCAATGTTGCTCCGTTAATTGATTGTATTACACTAATACACTTGTGTATTACGGTGTAATTACACAGTGCTACAGCACAGGCCAAGTTGATTAGCTTTTTCCCGAGTTGATTTGCTTTGTTGCAATGTAATTGCGGCCAGCTGGTGTCAGTTCCCCAGTAACAAATTGAGTCAATGGATTTACAGTCTCTCAGTTGAAATTCCACTTAACAAAGTATAGTAAGCTGAGAAAAGCACTAGAAGTAGCCTTGACCTGCCCTGTCAGTGCAGAGTTTAAGATTTTTACCCAGAGAAGGAATAGGTCTGTCATTTATTGTTGTGGGGGAAAAAAACTATTGGTCTGTGGCAAAGTGAACCTTTTAAAGTATTAGATGCAGTACTGCAGTAAATCACTAATGCATCAGTAGAAAATGCAGCATGGCATTGGCGCCATCACGCTGAACTGCTACCACTGAAGACTACGCTGCTGACTGTCTGTGGTGTGTACACGGATACAGAGAGGCGCTCTGTGCCAATCACTCACAATACCACGAAGAACAAGGAGGCCAGTCTTCATGAAGGAAGACAGAAAGTACAGAGCAGCAGTGTTATGAAATCATCTCGGTGTAGCAGAGGTATTACACCAGCTAGACATATACATTTAGACATGCAGGCTAGACGTAGGCCTCTATTTTACTACAGTACTTAACCGGCAGGTAGCCTAGTGCAGTGGTTCCCAAACTGTGGGGCAAAGGGTGTCAGCCCCCCCACCCCCAAAATAGAAAAACTCTGTCTGGCTTTTTTAAAAGCTGTAATAGTAGAATGCACAAGAGTTGAGTAGTGTATCATCAGTTTTCCTCAGTCATTGTAGACTGGAGAGCTATTTATAACTTGTCAGAAATGTCCAAAGATCAACTAGGCCATGTCGGCTAAAGATTTTTTATCTAGGTTTTTTGCCACAGATTTTGTTGTAATGTTTGAGTCACCCAAATAACACATGAATAAACATTAGACATGGGAAAATGTATAGAATTGCAAGAACATTAGCTTTACAACTGCAACAACATTTCTGTACCCCATGACAAAATGTGTAGAATTGCAGGAAATGAGCTTTAAACCTGCAAAAATGTTACCTTCGCCAACTACAGGGGTGTGAACAGTTTGTGTCATGAATAGTGCTTGTACCCATAGAAGTAGGGGTGGTGCAGGATGTTCCCCCATGTACCGTAACTAGAGGGGTGTGAACAGTTTGTGTCATGAATAGTGCTTGTTCCCATAGAAATAGGGGTGGTGCGGGATGTTCCCCAATGTTGGAAGGGGGCCTGAGTAAAAAGTGAACCTAGTGAGCCTAGTGGTTAAGAGTTTTTTGGGCCAGTAACCAAAAGGTCGCTGGCAAGGTGGACAGATCTGCCATTCTGCCCTTGAGCAAGGCAGTTAACCCCCAACAACAACTGCTCCTGGACACCGATGACAGAGATGTCGATTAAGGCAGCCCTCCCGCACCTCTCTGACTCTGAGGGGTTGGGTTAAATGCAGAAGACACATTTCAGTTGAATGCATTCTGTTTTGAAAGTGACTAGGTATCCCCTTTCCCTTCCCTATCTGGGGGGAAAGGTTGATTTCAACACTCACCGCTCTCTCCTCACGACACCCACCTCTCTGGCAAGAGGACCCTCCCTCTAATATCATTGTCCTGATTCCTGCGTAGCATCACTCTCCCCAGACCCTAATTGATGTTGACTGGTAATGCAGTGCAGCTGGGTGCTGCTCCCCACATTAGCATGTTGTCATCTGCTTGATCCACAGAAGCTTGACTGTAGCTCACAACAGCGTGGTAGAGGAGGGAGGGAGAGGGTTTGAGTTGAGATGAAGCTCTGCTTTTCGACCAACCAGCCCACTGTGGTTACCCCAGCGTGTACAGCGCTGGCCCCTCTCTGGTCTGACCTCCATGCTGGGACTGTGTCCAATGTAGTCCAAGCCAGGACTTGTGAATCAGGCCCAGAGATCTTTATCGCAATAGAAGGCTCTGGTTAGTCTCAGTCACATGCCCTGGCTCTGTGTGTGTGATTGGGTATTGTTTCAGAGCAGCAATGAGGCTGCTGAGGTCAAAATGCAATGAGAGGATGTAAATCCATAATCATCTACCAGGACACCCTATTAACCTGGTGCCTGCCTCACAATGCATGCAAATCAGATTTATTTAAAGGATCCTAATGAGCATCTGGGAAATGGCGTGTTGACTGCTACCACAGAGTTTCTAAACCCAGAGGCCCAATATCGCAAGACTTCTGGGAACCCATGCGAAGCAGACTGGAGGCCAGACCAGGGTTTGAGAGTCAATGAGAGAAGTGCAAAATGATTCCTTAGTTTTTCATTTTCGAGAAACATGTTATTACTCAACAAAGTGACACGTTTTCATTTTTGTCAAAAACAACTTTATATCGAAGGAGTGCCTTTGATTTGATGGCCTGCACATCCGCAGTTCGGCGCGAGACGACTCCTAGACCTGATGACGTATTTCTGCGCATGAGCTTAGCTAGCCAATGTCGCCATGACATCACCTACAAGCGTGATCTGGGATTTTTATTGGTTCGTACTAAACCATCTTTGCTGCTACCATCTTTCAAACTCTGGCCCTGCTTGAATAGTTTGGAAATACATCCTTACCTCCTCCTCCCTTGTAAAAGTAACCAATCTCACATGATTCATTAGTTAGTAGCATGTGAGGTCTCTACTACACGTCTTTTACCAATGCAGTCATTTCAGACCAGTGGTTTACCTGAAGACGAGGTACTGTAGGGAGGACACATTTTTCACCCTGACAAGTTATTCGGGGAGTACGCTCAGGTGTGCTGTTTTTAATCTTGTCCTCCTGCGATGTAACTTAATAAAGGCGTGTACATTTTTCGGTAAGACAGAGCCTTGGGGGGGTTTTAAGTGTTTTGTGCTCACTACGTAACAACTGTGTTTTACAGTGTTTTGTGCTCACTACGTAACAACTGTGTTTTACAGTGTTTTGTGCTCACTACGTAACAACTGTGTTTTACAGTGTTTTGTGCTCACTACGTAACAACTGTTTTACAGTGTTTTGTGCTCACTACGTAACAACTGTGTTTTACAGTGTTTTGTGCTCACTACGTAACAACTGTGTTTTACAGTGTTTTGTGCTCACTACGTAACAACTGTGTTTTGTGCTCACTACGTAACAACTGTGTTTTACAGTGTTTTGCCTTGCAGTTTGTTGATCTATTTTCAACGTATTGGACCAAACCTCCTGACCTGTGTCTCTAACGCTCTCAGTAGACTATGGCAGAGCAGGATCCCACCCCGGAGCAGCTGGCGGCCATCGCAGCGGCCAACGAGGAAGCGGAGGGCGGGGTCAACTACAAGCCCCCCGCTCAGAAGAGTCTGCAGGAGATCCAGGAGCTGGACAAGGACGACGAGAGCCTGCGCAAGTACAAGGAGGCCCTGCTGGGGAACGCCGCCGCGGCTACAGGTTTGTGTTGCTGCGCCAATTACACACGTAGAGACACACACACACACTCTGCAGACGCACTCGTGCAATTTGGACACACCAGCCCTGCAGACTGTTTCTCTCTCTCCCTCTCGCCCTGATTAACAAACAAACCCAGATCCTCAATGCACATCTTGTGCCACCATCTTTGTTTATTTTCTTATAATTTCCTCCTACTTTCAAGTCCTTCAGCAGGCTTTCTTTTCAGGGATTTAATTGAATGAGTTTGCAAATACCATAAAAGAGGGTGGGAGAGGGCAACAGGCTGGCAGTCTTGGTGCTCAGTGGGTACAGCAGTGACAGAGTTACCCCCCCCCCCCCCCCCCCCCTGACACCTGCAACAGTCTGTGAACTAGATACAGGCTGGCAAGATACAGGCTGCTGACTGGAAAGGAGGCCAAGCCGCCTGGGCTTTAGTTGGTGCTGCGGTATCAAAGAACCACTGATCGCTGGTAGAAATATTTTTACATTGTTTAATGTCTGATACTCATTTCCATCTTCCAAATGTCATTATTCACAGGTGAACTGTTCTTCATGAACTGCTGTAGTTCTCTGCTTCAGCCTATTGATTTAACCCCCTTGAGTTGATTGACGCACCGATGCATCAATCTAAGTTGCATAACAAAAAAAAATCCCCATCAAAATCAGTAAATTTAAGGCAGAGAGAAGTTTTTTGGATTTGGATGCATCTCAATCTACCACATCCTCCGATGTCATACTTCTGCATCTGAAAGTTGGCACAGCTAGAACAGTGTTTGTCAGACCATGAGACATCCGGAAAATTGGTCTTCTCACGTTAAATGTCTGTAGCGTCGGAACGGTTTGACCTAGAAACTATTATGACCACTCTATTTATTTTTAACTTTTTAACGAGATTCTCCATTTTGTGTCACCGGTTTTAAAAACAAATGGAAGTATGAAGGTAGTTTTGTGCCAACCCCAAAAAGTGGTTAAATATGTAAAAAAAAAATATATATATATATATTTCCAGAGTTAAAAAAAATAATAATCTCCTAGATCTAGAACTGACACTTTAACCTTATTTCTTATGATTTTGTTTTTGACTGACCTTTTTTCCATTCATGAATGTGTTATTCAATGCGTTTCTATGGGCTTTAGTGTTAAAGGCCAAAATCAATATATATATTTTTTAAATTATAGCTAAAGGGGTCCTAAAATTCTAAATCAAATAGCTAAATGATCCATAGTATGAGCATCTTAACCCCACAATGTCTTAGACTCTAAAGAATTAAACATGCACTGCTTATAATAGTCAATGTTTTTTGTGTTTACCATGAACTATTTTTACATCTTGTACTTTGCTTTGTTTTTTTCCCTTTCTCCCAGTAGACCCCAACGCTCCCAATGTCCAGGTGACACGCTTGACCCTGATGTGTGAGACGGCGCCGCTGCCCCTGACCCTTGACCTACAGGGTGAGTAGAGCAGCACTGTGGTTGTACTGATATTTTGAGAAAAGGCTCCATATTGAAAGTCTTCTAATGTGTTTTAGTGTGAAAAGAAGCCTTTTTAGTGAGCACATGTAATATTTTCCATATGAATGTGTGAGGGTGGAACTAAAGCTTACCATTGGGGGGGACAAAAGACATTGCCTCATAGCAGCTGCAATTGTGCATAGTAGCCGCAACACCTGGCCACCTATGGTTTACAAACACACGTTTTCCAGTAGACATATCAGGCATATTCCATGGGCCATTCCTAATGGATTGGTTTTATTATTTGAGTTAATGAGGATTTCTTCTGCTGGTTTGAGACTCTTCTGCCCTCATATGGCCTGTAGAGCCACCTACAGGGAAGAAACCAGGGCCATAGAGCTGAACTCACATACAGGGAAGCGCCATCTAGTGGACACTATAATAGCAGACTACAACCCTGTTGGAACACTCCCTGTGTGCTCGCATTTTTAAAGATGCTGAATCACTGATCTGACACCTTTCACCCATCCAGTCTAACACAATTACTTCCAGGGGAGAACTTTGTACATTGCATATATTGGAACAAAATGATAGACTCCTCCTGCATTCACTCTGCCTGAGGGTCTCTGACATTCTCTTTCTGTGGTCTGGCCACCTCTTTCTCTCTGCTCAACCTCCTCAGGAGACCTGGAGTCCTTTAAGAAACAGTCCTTTGTCCTGAAGGAAGGCGTGGAGTACAAGATAAAGATCAGCTTCAAGGTGAATGAGTCTGGCCTTCTTCAACGACGTGTTATGTCTGTTTATCCAATCAAACTAACATGACCAGTGTCAGCTTGGCCACTATCAAGCTATTTTGGACATTGAAATTCAATTGTAAGCTGAATACACACCATGTCCTATCATGAAAGGGCTGCTGTCTTATCCGAAGGGTGGATGTGGAAAGAGGATGTGACCTCATCACTGATTGTCTCTGTCTGCAGGTCAACAAGGAGATTGTGTCGGGACTGAAGTATGCCCAGCAGACCTACAGGAAAGGAGTCAAGGGTAAGTTCTGCTGTTTCTTTTTCTTGCTCTGTTTATTGTGAGGATTTTGAAGGCCGGATAAGGTTAAGCAATATAGTGTACCTTCCATCTAGAGGACAACATGGGGATATGACCATATTGTTTATACTTATCCAATTATCTCAGATATCCAGATATGCATTGGAAACAGGGGTTAGGGATGTATCTGGGAGTGGCTTGGTCAACTCAGGTGACTGTATTCACCTGTGCACACAGAAATGAGGTCAAGTTAGTAGATGAGGTATTTACATTGGCATTCCTAGACGGCCATTAAATGACTTGTTAATAGTTCCGGAGTGGCGCAGAGAGGTGGACTGTTTTTGTCAAGAGGCAACTTTGGAAAATAAATCTAAGCCTCTCTCTTTCCTCTCTCTCTGTGTAGTTGACAAGTCAGACTACATGGTGGGGAGCTACGGGCCACGGCCGGCAGAGTATGAGTTCCTGACCCCTCTGGAGGAGGCCCCTAAAGGCATGCTGGCCCGCGGCACCTACAACATCAAGTCCAAGTTCACTGATGACGATAAGCACGACCACCTCTCCTGGGAGTGGAACCTTAACATCAAGAAAGAGTGGAAAGACTGAGTCCCCGTCAACTTAATTTCCCCCCATCTTCTTATTCCCCCTCCATTATTTTGCATTCATAATTATGTGATAAGTAATTAAGGCAAATTGCTCTCTCGTCCACCCCAATCCCTGCAGTAGTTTCATTCCAATCACGTTGTCATGCCATTCCCCCCCCCCCCCCCCCCCCCCCACACACACACACACTCCTTGTGATGCTGAGTATTGAATATGTGGAGAAAGCAAATCATGTGCACAATCATGAATTTGTTTTGGTTAGTTTGTATATAACCTTTTTTTTTTTTATATGAAAAAAATGAAAGATTGATTTGTTAATGCTCTTGATATGGATGTCAATCAACTGTGTGAATTCCATCCTTTCCCCTCTTTACCCCCCTTCCTGCTGATTGTTTTATACAACCATGATCTGCCTTGTAAAGGTGTTGCTGTGGTAGGTCCACACTCTGTACTCTTTGTTGGGGACGTTGCCCTCTGTCAGTGGAAAGCCTTTGAGTAGATTATATGTACCAGAGTCCACACAATTAGTTTCTTCTGGAACTAGTGTGAATTCCTAACCGTTAAGAGGTGCCATGAACAGCACTTACCGGCAGTCACCAGAGGCACTGTGACCACCTGCTGAAGGTGCAAGTGTGCCTCTTCCTGGTCAGGGTTTTCACCTCCCTACCTAGTTCATTCAGCAGCCATGTGGCCTTAAAGAGGATTCCTGTAGAACTAACGATGAAGGAAATGATCACAAAGAGCCATTTGCCTTTAGAACAGAACTGTCAGATTGTTACGAGAGCCTCCTACAGGGTTTGAGTAAAAGAGTTTTAGGCTGAGTGCAGGTGCAAACAGATGATCAGACAGACCATTGAGATGCTTGTACCTTCTTTCCAGATTAGCCAGTAGAAGTAGACCATGAAAGAGAACAGCAGACATCTCTGCTCCCTTCCCTCCTCACCGCATCTGGTGGTCTTAATGTGGACCACCTTTAGTGCTGTTTGCTGATGTGAATGTGTTTACGTTGATATAAAGAACCTGGTTTTGTTGACAACTAAGAAATGAGCTCCTTGTCAAATGCCCTCTAAGCAGACCTTGAGGCCTTCTTCCAGTCACTAACTCCATTACTGTAGCGCCTTGCTGGTGGCCCTTGTGAGCAGAGAGGAATGTCACACAAGGGTTGTTAATCTGCTCACCTCGAGTATGAATCAACTTTAGGATTACCAAAACTGGCTGTGCCTCTAGCCTTTACAACCACCAGCTGCTCTCTGCTAAGGTCAGACATTCAGAATGGGAACTCAACAAATAGTTTTGAACTTTGGGCCTGATGTTTTAGGTCAGGTCTAAGTTGTGCACAGACCCAGAGTTAAGTAGAACGAGAACAGCCAAGACCTCTTAATACAAAACCGTGTTATATTTTTCTACACTCCATTAATCAATGTCATAACTTGTGATGTAGGGCTCGGGCTTTTTTTGGTTTCAATGGTTCAGTATGCTTCACTGGATCATTATTCAGTATGGTTTTGATTCTGTGTGCCACCTGGAGAACACTGTTCACCTGTCACATTAAAAAGTCTCCAGACTGGAGGTCCCGGTGTCTTTTTAATCAAAGTCATGTTACTTTTTACACTGTTCTGTTATTGATCCAGCCCTAAAGTACAGCGTTCTGTAAACCATCTTTACCCTTCTATCAGGCATGCTCCTTCTAACACACCAGCAACCCTTCTGTAAACCATCTTTACCCTTCTACCCTGCAATCTCCATCTAGAACACACCAGCAACCCTTCTGTAAACCATCTTTACCCTTCTACCCTGCAATCTCCATCTAGAACACACCAGCAACCCTTCTGTAAACCATCTTTACCCTTCTACCCTGCAATCTCCATCTAGAACACACCAGCAACCGTTCTGTAAACCATCTTTACCCTTCTACCCTGCAATCTCCATCTAGAACACACCAGCAACCGTTCTGTAAACCATCTTTACTCTTCTACCCTGAAATCTCCATCTAGAACACACCAGCAACCCTTCTGTAAACCATCTTTACCCTTCTACCCTGCAATCTCCATCTAGAACACACCAGCAACCCTTCTGTAAACCATCTTTACCTGTCTACCCTGCAATCTCCATCTAGAACACACCAGCAACCCTTCTGTAAACCATCTTTACCCTTCTACCCTGCAATCTCCATCTAGAACACACCAGCATAGAAGACCATATCACATGAAGTTTGTACACAAAGAGCAGAAGAGAACAAGGAAAATATTCAAATGAAAAGCCAAAGTACTGATAAGAGGGCAGCTAAAGCCCCTTGTGTACTTGAAATAAGCAGTCCAGGAAACAAGGAGTCATGGAGATGTACCCATGGTCTGAGTCAGTGCTTAGAGAGCACATAGTTACAGTATCTTAGTCAAGTGTGGTTGAGAGTTCCATTTCTACACAGTACGGCATCAGCAGGTCCTCCACAGAGGCTGACTGCTCTGCCCCCCTTAAGGACAGTGGAACTATGGACCTTCAGGCCTAAAGGCCCTAACTCCCTATCAAGGAACAGGCCTCTCTCTCCTGGCATGAGAGAACACATACAGGCATAAAGGCCCTCACTCCCTATCCAGGAACAGGCCTCTCTCTGGGCATGAGAGTACACATAAATCCCTAAAGGCCCTCACTCAGCAGGTCCTCAGTTCTCTAGCTTGGACAACCTAACTCCATTTTGGCAACATTATCATATCCATCTTGAGAATCCTTTTACAAAAGGTAAATTCACCAATACACTGATAGTTTTACAGTTTACATACAGTATTTATTTTAGAACAAGTTATCACTTCCTTGAGTACCATGGGCTCCCTCAATTGAAGTCTACTGATTTCAAAACCAATGTATATGTTGGATAGATGCATACCTGAAGCCTAAGATGTTAAGGCAACAGTGTTATTCATTGAGAACGTCAGGATTGTTTTTGAAAACACCTTTTTATGAATAGCTCTGCACATGTTATTCACTGTCAGTCATCAAAAACATTAAATAGCAATTATTTATAAATTTTAAATAGAACTAGTGCAGTCTCAGTATACACGCTCAGTCATTTAGACATTGTACTGGATTGTCTTGACCAAAGACGGGTCTAACAGATTTTTAGTGCAGAACTAGGTTGTCATAAATGATCTTAAATTATGTCAAGAATCAAGGCATTTCATCTACCCAGATGATGAATGTCGTCAGAGGTACAATTCATTGTACATCTGGGTGAAACGTGGCTGTATCCAGAAAGATAAAACAGCTGAGGAGATCATCCACAGTAGATTGTATCATTTCCCCAGTGCAGAAGTACAGGTAACCTGTCATCAAGTGACCCCTTTGAACAAACACGGTCAAACAAAGAGAAACTAATTAAAGAAAAAAATCTGTGGCTTTTGTACCCATTGTTTTCAGTGCATGTTCACTAGTATCAGGAGAGGCCATGTTCAGTAGTATCAGGAGAGGTCATGTTCAGTAGTATCAGGAGAGGCCATGTTCAGTAGTATCAGGAGAGGTCATGTTCACTAGTATCAGGAGAGGCCATGTTCAGTAGTATCAGGAGAGGCCATGTTCACTAGTATCAGGAGAGGCCATGTTCAGTAGTATCAGGAGAGGTCATGTTCAGTAGTATCAGGAGAGGCCATGTTCAGTAGTATCAGGAGAGGCCATGTTCAGTAGTATCAGGAGAGGTCATGTTCACTAGTATCAGGAGAGGCCATGTTCAGTAGTATCAGGAGAGGTCATGTTCACTAGTATCAGGAGAGGCCATGTTCAGTAGTATCAGGAGAGGTCATGTTCAGTAGTATCAGGAGAGGTCATGTTCAGTAGTATCAGGAGAGGTCATGTTCACTAGTATCAGGAGAGGTCATGTTCAGTAGTATCAGGAGAGGTCATGTTCAGTAGTATCAGGAGAGGTCATGTTCAGTAGTATCAGGAAAGCAGCTCATTTGTCTTTGGACTTTTTCCCCTTAGGACTTCCTACCCTTGGGGACTTTCTACCCTTGGTGGAATTCACTTCACTCTTGGTCTTCTGTAGGCGGGAGAAAATCTCTTTGAACAGGGCCTTGTACTCTGGGGTGTTCTGGCCCAGCCTCTTGTCCACCTGGTCTACCTGCCGGCTGATGCCCTCCAGGGCCTCTGGGGTGGAGGGGGTCTGGGGCGGGGTGGGGGGTGCAGAAGCCATGGCTGAGGGGCCGGGGGTGGCCATGCTGTAGTCCTTCATGGAGGGGTCTCTAGAGACAGGGCGTGACGTCTGCACCCCCGCGTGGCACATGCCCTCCTCGTGGCGCCGGCACTTCCCCAGCAACTCCTCGTATTTCTCCAGCAGGGCGTGGTACTGCTCGTCCACTTCCCTCAGGATGGACATGCCGCGCTTGCGCACGCCGTTGGCATGGATTGCGTAGCTGCCCTGTCGCCTGCCAGAGGCGTCGCAGGCCGAGATGGCGTTGAGCGCCGTGTCGCTGCAGCTTTTCCTCACGGGGCCTCCCTGCTGCCCCCCTCCTCCTGTCCCCCCGGACTCCCCCGTCCCCTCCCCTCCCTCCTTTTGCCCCGGTCCCTCCTCGGGTGTGTCGGTCTCGGGGGCATTGTTGAGCAGGGTCTGCTCCAGACCCTCATCCAACAGACAGACCCGGGACCTCCTCAGCTGCTGCATCTCCTGTAGCTCCGCCTCCAGCTCCTGCACTCGCAGCTGGCAGCCCTCAGCACCCAGGAGGCGTTGTTCCATAAGCTCAAACTCCTGCAGCACAGCTGTGCACTCCCTCTCTGCCCCCTCCCTCCGGCCCCGTTCTGCCACCATGGCGGACCTCAGGGAGGAGACCACACCTTTTAGACGCTCGTTCTCCTCGTCCAGCGGCCGGCGCTCACGCTCAGACACCAGGTCCACACTGCCGGGGTTGGCCACCAGGAAGCCATCCTCATACCTGGAGAGCGATACACCACACAGAGGAGCACAAGGATACAGCAGGGAAATTGCATTCTTATGTAATCTGAACACCATACATTCAGGTCATTTGGCAAATGTACTCAGCATACTTTCACATACAGTACTTTGGACTTTTGAGAGAGACTACATAGAGCATTGCTCTTTACTGTACTTTGGTGCAGTGCAGAGTTCTTTAAGGCAGGGGAAGGAGTGGACAGTCTTGCGTCGCTCCCGCTCCTCTCTGTGGTCCCTCAGCTCCTTCAGTGTACGTAGTTCCTCCACACGAGCTGTCATGGTATCCACCTGAGCCTGCAGTGTCTCCATGGTACCCGTCAACCTGTAAGTGCACACACACACACAAAAGTGGACTAAATCTTATTTGCATCACAACATAATGTACAATACTGTACCGTGACTATGCTGAGCCCGTGTCACAAAAACAACGGTGAGACGCATTTATTTACTATGAACAGTAGAAACCATTCAAGAACTAAGCTTGTTAACTCAAACTAAATATTTCTTACAAATCCTTGGTATAAACACCATGAAGAAAGAGGTCATGGTACAGTCTTACATAGAGTGAATGCTCAGATTGTAGATCATAGCAGCGAGAACAACTCGGGAGAGTATTAACCCTCACCTGTCTATCTTCTGCTGCGAGGCCTTGCTCTCTATAACCAGTTTCTCATTGGTGATCTCCAGCTCTCTGGCCGTCACGTCTAGCTGCTCGTAGACCTTGGCATGCTGCTCGTTCATCTCCCTCAGCATCTCCAGCTGCTTGGACAGGTACTGCAGGGGGAATAGACATGTGAATGAAGACATGGACCTTACAGGGAGACAATCTGAAGAGTCTAAAACGGATATAAAATAACTGGACATCTATGTTACATCAGTGCAGATGGAGAGGAGAGGAAGCTGTTTTAGACTATTGAGATACACCCAATGCCAGACACTGCTGTAAAAAAATACAAATAATTAAAATCAGTCACATAGATATGACAGGATTCCATGATGGTTAAGCAAAATAGCGTCACAATTTCCTAATTCCTGTCTACAGAAACAAATGTGGATCAACTTTATTCTTCTTCTCCAGCAGATTAAAGTGTGTGATTGGTTGAGTCGGCCATCGGCTTTGTTGTTGCCTAATAAGGAGGCCAGTCTTTTTCGTCTAATGAGGTGGCAGATCTAGCTCAGAGTCAGAGGAGTCAGTGGGTTCCTCTCTCCCACACAGCCGCACACTAAGTAAACACACACTCTCATGCAGCTGCACTCTGCTCCTCTCCTATCAGAGCTCTGCAGGGTTTAATTGACTTGATGGCACGTCAAGGAGAATGTAATTGGGCTAGCCTAGAGAGAAGAGCCACTTTGCAGGATCATGAAGTGCACCGTCAGTAGTTTAAAACCCACACACTCCAGCTAACACACCAGTCCGGTGCCATGCTTGACAATATGGCCTCTCAGCAATTCAACATTTAGTTGTATTTTTACATTTTAGTCATTTAGCAGACGCTCTTGTACAGAGCAACTTAGTTAGCTACCTGAAGATGGATGTTCTAAGTGGGACAACCACATAAAGGCATAGAAAGTACATTTTTCCTCAATAAAGTAGCTCTCAGTAGAGTCAGAAAGGGGGAGGGGTCAAGTGCTTGTTCAGGTTGTTTTTTGGGGTGGGGGGGGGGGGGGGGTGTCAAGGTGATGAGGAGGATTATTTAAAATACTGTTTGAAGAGGTTTCAGGGTTTCAGATGTTTTCGGAAGATGGGCAGGGCACTTTGCAGGATCATTCATGACATGTACACACGCTCACACATAGTTAGTGAAAGTGGTATGATGCTATACCTCGATCTCCTGCACCTGTTCCTCATTGTTGATGTACATCTGTTGTAGGGAGTCCTCCAGCTCCTTGTTGCGCTCCAAAAGGGTCTTCCCCAGCTCAGCTGCCAGGTGCAGATCTGTGAGGGGACAGAGAGGAGGTCGAGAGAGTACTGGTCTGGATACAGAAAAAAACAACTATTTTAACTCTTTCATTCACATTTCATCCACCAGTAATATTGGTAGTTCCAGCATTAGCCCAGCTCAGTTCAAGTGTTGCGTTGGACTGTTTTAACTCCATTAATGCAATGCTTTCTGGCTTTCCTTAAAGAACGAGCAATAGAGAGAAAATCCCCTCATTCAATTCCCCCTGCTGGAGTAAAAAAACATGTAATCCTCCATCTTCTCTGATTAAGACCAGCTTCTGTGATCTCTGCCAAGATGAGCTCAAGAAAATGGAGTCTGACTGCAGGGGAAAGGAGGAGGATAAGGGAGAAAACCTAGTTAGCACAGGCTCTGTCTGGAATACACAGGGCAAAACACCAATACAGGTCATCTCAGAACTCGTTTACCATTACTCCTGGTCAGAATGACAGAGATATCCCTCTTAGTTCGCATTACCCCACTCCAAAAAGAAGAGTGGCTGTACATACAAGCGTAAAGGTTTTAGCTGCACCAGCACATCTTTGCTCTCAATCTGCTTTGACAGACATTTCCACAAAGAAACACACACAAACATGATCCCATTTTAGACCTGGGAGGGATAAGGGCAGCGAGTCACTTGGTTTCCACCAGCAGCTTGATGGATCCATTATTCATCGGGTGCTGCAGTGACGAGGCCTACTTGGACTGAGAGTAAGGATGAAGAGGGGAGCTGTGCTGGCTCCTGGCTCCAACATGCCTGCCCCACTACTCAGAGCCCATGACAGTACAGTGGGAGGAGAGGGGGTGTTAAACGGAGAACAATTGACCTCCATTACAGAACATGAATGCAGCATTTTAAATCAGCACAGTGCATGGTGTCAGCACTAACAGGAACACAACAGTGGGGAACACCATGCTGCTGCACAGTACACGTCTAAGGAACATGAGTTGAATTATAGTATGGCTGTCTGGAGGAGTAGCTGTGTGTGTGTGTGCGTGTGTGTGTGTATCAGAGATAATGCAATGAATGGCAACAGGAGCTAACCATTCAAAAGGGAACGAGGCAGAGGACAAGAGGCCCGTCTTCAACATGTACAGTACCAGTCAAAAGTTTGGACACCTAATCATTCAAGGGTTTTTCTTTATTTTTTTAAAACTATTTTCTACATTGTAGAATAGTGAAGACATAAAAACTATGAAATAACATATGGAATCATGTAGTAACCAAAAAAGTGTTAAATAAAAAGATATCTTATATTTGAGATTCTTTATTGTAACCACCCTTGATGACAGCTTTACACTCTTGGCATTCCCCCAAACAGCTTCATGAGGTAGTTACCTGGAATGCATTTCAATTAACAGGTGTCCCTTGTTAAAAGTTAATTGGTGGAATTTCTTTCCTTCTCAATGTGTTTGAGCCAATCCGTTGTGTTGTGAGCTGGTAGGGTGGTATACAGAAGATTACCAAATAGGGCTAAAGACCAAGTCCATATTATGGCAAGAACAGCTCAAATAAGCAAAGAGAAAATGATAGTCCATCATTAAACTTAAGACATGAAGGTCAGTCAATATGGAAAATGTTAAGAACTTTGAAAGTTTCTTCAAGTGCAGTCACAAGCGATATGACCGCCACAGGAAAGGAAGACCCAAAGCTACCTCTGCTGCAGAGAAAAAGTTCATTAGAGTTAACTGCGCACCAGATTGCAGCCCAAATAAATGCTTCACAGAGTTCAATAACAGACACATCTCAACATCAACTATTCAGAGCAGACTGTGTGAATCAGGCCTTCATGGTCGAATTGCTGCAAAGAAATCACTACTAAAGGACACCAATAAGAAGAGACTTGCTTGGGCCAAGAAACACAAACAATGGACATTAGACTGGTGGAACTCTGTCCTTTGGTCTGATGAGTCCAAATTGGAGATTTTTGTTTCCAACCGCTGTATGTCTTTTTGACGCAGAGTAGGTGAACGGATGATCTCCGCATGTGTGGTTCCCACCATGAAGCAGGTGTGATGGTGTGGGGGTGCTTTGCTGGTGACACTGTCAGTGATTTATTTAGAATTCAAGGCACACTTAACCAACATGGCTACCGCAATACACCATTCCATCTGATTTGCGCTTAGTGGGACTATCATTTGTTTTTCAACAGGACAATGATCCAAAACACACCTCCAGATGCTGCGTGACCAACACAAAAGTGCCTGGTACACATTGTCTAAAGCTTAAAAGTTATGTAATCTTATGGTTGTGCCTTTATCAAAACGCTGCCACACAACGGTTGCTTGTGCTGGCAAACGGATAAGAATCTGAGTTTGCTGAGAGGGCAAGAGATATCCCGGTAAGTAGGACAAATCATGTACCCACTTCATTGAAAACAAGTGAATAACATAAGAATTGTAACAGGACAAAGCAATGACACTGTGAAACTGACATCTCCCCATGGCAACCTTGGCACACACACAGCTCATGTGCACTGCAGCCTTCTGCACGTGTGGCTATGCATCATCCTTATGCCCTCGGATGTGTAGAACTCATATAGCATCTAGTGAAGCACATCACAACCACACTGCACCAGCTGCTACAACTATGATGTCATACCCTACCATCTGGACAGACAGGATACACATGTTGAGCTGATGATTATGACCAGAGGGCAGCCCTGAATACAGATCACATACATAATAATCACATATTCACTCTGTGTGAAAGTGGGTGTAAATAGACCATAGCAAATACAATATGACCCTTTGGTTGGAACAGCATGCTAAAACTGTACTATTACAACTTTATATGCAGGGTCGCACCTGGTTCCCAAACGCTGACCAGGGAAACACTGATGAGACGCAAAGCTGCTTTTATTCTCTGGGTCATCGGTCAATGGGGTGATGTGGAGGACGAGGGCTGAGCTAGGGAAGGACATATACTGTACATACAGTTGAAGTCAGAAGTTTACATACACCTTAGCCAAATACATTTCAACTCAGTTTCTCACAATTCCTGACATTCAATCCGAGTAAAAAATTCCCTGTCTTAGGTCAGTTAGGATCACCACCTTATTTTAAGAATGTGAAATGTCAGAAAAATAGGAGAGAGAATAATTTAATTTGCCGTTTATTTCTTTCACCACATTCCCAGTGGGTCAAAAGTTTACATACACTCAATTAGTATTTGGTAGCAATGCCTTTAAATTGTTTAACTTGGATCAAACGTTTCAGGTATCCTTCCACAAGCTTCCCACTATAAGTTGGGTGAATTTTGGCCCATTCCTCCTGACAGAGCTGGTGTAACTGAGTCAGGTTTGTAGGCCTCCTTGCTCACACACGCTTTTTCAGTTCTGCCCACAGATTTTCTATAGGATTGAGGTCAGGGCTTTGTGATGGCCACTCCAATACCTCGACTTTGTTGTCCTTAAACCATTTTGACACAACTTTGGAAGTATGCTTGGCTGTCATTGTCCGTTTGGAAGACCCATTTGCGACCAAGCTTTAACTTCCTGACTGATGTCTTGAGATGTTGCTTCAATATATCCACATAATTTTCCTCCCTCATGATGCCATCTATTTTGTGAAGTGCACCAGCCCGTCTTGCAGCAAAGCACCCCCACATCATGATGCTGCCACCCCCGTTCTTCACGGTTGGGATGGTGTTCTTCGGCTTGCAAGACTCCTTTTTCCTCCAAACATAACGATGGTCATTATGGCCAAACAGTTCTGTTTCATCAGACCAGAGGACATTCCTCCAAAAAGTACAATATTTGTCCTCATGTGTAATTTCAAACCATAGTCTGGCTTTTTTATGGTGGTTTTGGAGCAGTGGCTTCTTCCTTGCTGAGCGGCCTATTAGGTTATGTCGATATAAGACTAGTTTTACTGTGGATATAGACATTTTTGCCCGTTTCCTCCAGCATCTTCACAAGGTCCTTTGCTGTTGTTCTGGGAATGATTTGCACTTTTCTTACCAAAGTACGTTCATATCTAGGAGACAGAACGAGTCTCCTTCCTGAGCGGTATGATGGCAGCATGGTCCCATGGTGTTAATACTTGCGTACTATTGTTTGTACAGATGAACGTGGTACCTTCAGGCATTTGGAAATTGCTCCCAAGGATGAACCAGACTTGTGGAGGTCTACATTTTTTTTGTGAGGTCTTGGCTGATTTCTTTAGAATTTCCCACGATGTCAAGCAAAGAGGCACTGAGTTTGAAGGTAGGCTTTGAAATACATCCACAGGTACACCTCCAATTGACTAAAATAATGTCAATTAGCCTATCAGAAGCTTCTAAAGCCATGACATCATTTTCTGTACTTTTCCAAGCTGTTCAAAGGCACAGTCAACTTAGTGTATGTAAAAACTTCTGACCCACTGGAATTGTGATACAGTGAATTATAAGTGAAATAATCTGTCTGTAAACTATTGTTGGAAAAATGACTTGTGTCATGCACAAAGTAGATGTCCTAACCGACTTGACAAAACTATAGTTTGTTAACAAGAAATGTGTAGAGTGGTTGAAAAACTAGTTAATGACTCCAACCTAAGTGTATGTAAACTTCTGACTTCACCTGTACCTCATCCCACCATCTGGAACTCACACCGCCTACTATCCTAATATACCAAATTTACCCTTTATAATAAATGATTGCTAGGAAAATACGGCTTTGACATATATCATAACTTGTGGGGACATTTAAAATGCTAAAACAATAGCTTCTTTCCCGTTCTGTTTCAAAATATGGGGATAAGACCAGAGGTGGGAGACACTGCTCTGCCAGATCAATACACAGGGAGTGAGAGCAGAGACTACACAGGTCCTCATCTATGTCTATCTAGCCATTAGTGGAGGAAGAGACAGACAATGGGGTCCAATTGAGTTAACTAAATCAAACAGTTGAGGAAGAGATACAAAGGGGTGTGTCACTCTATAGGAGGGATGTATTATCAGACTAAGCCCTGGGTGAATGGAAAAGGTAAGCCCCCCCACAAACCCCTTGGGTTGTGCCGTGGCGGAGATCTTTGTGGGCTATACTCAGCCTTGTCTCAGGATGTGTCCTCGGATGGGGCCACAGTGTCTCCTGACGCCTCCTGTCTCAGCCTCCAGTATTTATGCTGCAGTAGTTTATGTGTCGGGGGGCTAGGGTCAGTTTGTTATATCTGGAGTACTTCTCCTGTTCTATTCGGTGTCCTGTGTGAATTTAAGTGTGCTCTCTCTAATTCTCTCTCTCTCTCGGAGGAGGACCTGAGCCCTAGGACCATGCCTCTGGACAACATGACGACTCCTTGCTGTCCCCAGTCCACCTGGCCGTGCTGCTGCTCCAGTTTCAACTGTTCTGCCTTATTATTATTTGACCATGCTGGTCATTTATGAACATTTGAACATCTTGGCCATGTTCTGTTATAATCTCCACCCGGCACAGCCAGAAGAGGACTGGCCACCCCACATAGCCTGGTTCCTCTCTAGGTTTCTTCCTAGGTTTTGGCCTTTCTAGGGAGTTTTTCCTAGCCACCGTGCTTCTACACCTGCATTGCTTGCTGTCTGGGGTTTTAGGCTGGGCTTCTGTACAGCACTTTGAGAGATCAGCTGATGTACGAAGGGCTATATAAATACATTTGATTTGAAAAGGTTGTGTGTATTATGTGCCTTTTCAAGCATCTCAAAACATAGATTCTTTAGGAGCATCTCCATTGTTGATCCCTATTTTTTTTATCAGAGCACAGACATGAAGTTAGTAAATGTCTTGCGTCTTCAGTCTAACCAGTAATAAATCATTTTTAAAAAGACAGAACTCTGACATTTCCCTCACTCAGCAATTGCAACTGCATAGAATCTTTGTTCAAAATTTCACAGAATCCTGCGAATGTCAACCAGTTGTCTCCCTGAATATCCCACTTGTTTTAAATCATCTGTCAGTCTGTTAGCCTGATGTCAGCCCCCATCACCTAATACCTCACCAGCACATCCCCATGCAAGTGGGAACCACAACTCAGCATTTTGGTGACTTGAGAAAAATAACCGAGGGCAGAGGGATGGCACGTGACCGTTCATCATATATGATGTGAGAGATGGAGGGTGAAGTCAGACAGACAGCAGGGTTATTCTGAGAACACGCACTTCACTGACAACATCAGAATAATTGGAAAATAGCTCGATAATGGATAAAGGGAAGTCTAGAACAGTGCCTATACACAGAGAGGTTGAAATTAGAGAAATGGAAGTAGGCCTGTGTGTGTGTCAGAGAGAGAGAGGCGAGAATAACAGAGTATAACATGGTCTGACAGGTGAAACCTGCAGCAGAATTTCGATAGTTCCCACGCCTCGTTCTTAAATGTATGGGACTTGGGGTGATGGGGTCTGTCTTGAAAGTGCATGAGCGCCATCACAATTTCTCAGTTTTATCATATCAAGGATAATATCAACAAGACAGTAGTCCATTCCGGACACGCACGCTTGTATATCGAGCCAGAATTGCAGTACATGTCATGAATTCTTCAAATGAAATGTCAATAATATTATATTTTCTTGAAGGGCCAATTAGCATCCTTTGAGACATCTTCAGGTTGTTGCATTAAATGACAGTGATGAGGTCGGTAGCCAGCATCAGCTTCTTTTTGCTGGGACTGTTTTTATTGTATCGGAATGATTCGCATACAAGGCTAAACAAAACCTGCAACAAATATAACCACGGTCACAAAGTAACAACAATGGTGTGTCAGTCTACTCACCCTGCTCCAAATCCCGTTGGTCGTACCATGGCTCATCTTCCTCCGTAACAAACTCCTCCATCCTGCCTGCACGTAGCATCGATGCTCGGTCTATCGTTGTGGATGTTCACTGTGCGCTCTGCTCTAACATCTCTGACCGCTAGCCCGGAAGCGAAAGCATGCCTCGTATGATCAAGAAATCTCGAACTGCGCAGCCTCCCAAACCGTAACCCTTTCATCAACCTTTATCATTCACTAGGAAAGCCGCGGGCGCACCTGCCCCCAACATTCTGCAATGAACCATTCGAATGAGACAGATGCATCAATTTACCGCACCTGACACTAAATTAATATCTCAAGGCCGAAAAAAATGCACGCACAAACTGGACACTGTAAGCGAGTCCCTATACGCAACGACAGCACTGTCGGCCTACAATAAAAATAGAGAACGTACGAAATAAATTGTACAATATTGAGACGTGTACGTTCACTGAACAAATGTGTGACACTGGCAAATGCCACTCATAATTCCGCCCCCTCCCCGCCATTGTGATTTACGTAGGCCTCCAGCTGTTGTTACAATCTCACTCGTGCTTTGCACCGATATCTCCCCAGATCCATTCTGCAACGATCCCCAACCCCCTCCCCTATACAGGGGAAGATTCTGCTCCATAAAACAGTCTTCCCACTTAATCTAATTGTATATTGCCTACGAGCCAATTAGTCACAACCACTAGACATTCAGTGTCAAGAGATTTTATTTTACAGGTCTCACATGGAGCAATAGTGTGTGAAGGCTGGGTTTTGTTTAGATACATTTCTGTGAATGCTGGGTGTTTTTCCCCATTGGTGCATCAAGTGCTCTTTGGATTCCATCATGTTTGAAATGACTGACTGTTTGAAAAGTCACCCACCCTGTCACCAACCAGCACAGGCAGACGTGGCCAGCGCTGATCTTTTAAGAACTTTGTACCAGATAACCATAAGGACAAGAGGAAAAAAAACTAATTAATATTTTTGGGGATTCCTCAGCATAAACAAAAGATCTCATTTAGAATCTCATGAAAACAACTAATAACTAACAAACAACAAAAAAGACATTAAATGACATCTCTAAAATCAATCAAGGATAGAGTGTGGTTGTTACACATCCAGCTGGCTGTCCTCTTTAGTCAGGCAGAATGACAGACCAGGTAGCAGCAGGGTTTGGCCTGGTATAGCCATAGCATCCATGTCCTAGTCACATGGTGCTAACATCAAACAAAGAGCCACCTCTGTTCGGCGTTGAGCAGGGATGACTACTTGTTCCATAGCAGCATCAGCAGACGTGCTGTATAAAGTACATGTTTAATAGCCGCCATTACAGCAGCTCTCCAAGCCACGACAGCATGAGCCTGGAGTTGACACAGCATAGCAGCATATAATCTCTGAAACAGCTCAGTATCTTGGCCTGGGAGAGATGTGAGGGAGGGAATCAGTTGGAGAGCGAGAGTGGATGAAGGGATCAGACCCCCAGGTTGTTATCCTCCTCCACCTTTCTGTTCATAGTCCCGCCTCCTCCCATCCCTCTGTGTTCAGCGGTCTCAGTGCTGTGTGGTCCCTTCAGGTGCTTCCAGTCTGCTTCACTCTCACAGCGCTTCACACTGCTGAAGAACTTCTTTATCAGATTCCTGACCTGCATTTTCACTGTGGACACAAATATAGTTCATTATTAGAAAAGGCAGCTTGCGCTAGTGCGCACACACAATGTTTATCTTCCTCACCTTGACCTCTTCCCCTACTCCTCCCCTCTGCTAGTAGATGAGACAAGTAGCGGGCAAATGACTTGAACAGCTCCTACAACAAGGAAGATTTGGAATACTACGATTTGAAAAAGTAACAAATGAAGAACCAAATATCTTCATCACAGCTTATGCCCCTTCCCTCTCTCCCTCACCTTGGTGGCAAACTTGCCCTGCATATAGAAGGGGTCTAGACAGCGCACCACGATGTCAGCCACCTCCTTCAGAGACACAGGCTTGGGGGCTTTGCTTGGGCTCCCTGGCTCCAGTACAGTCTCCTGGACTTTGGGGTTAAAGGTCACCTTCTTCCTGCTGTCCTGTAGGGGGCAGCTGCGCTTGGCTGGAGGGAGGGCCTCCCTCTCTTCACTGTCCTCACATAGCTGACACACACACACACACACACACACACACACACACACACACACACACACAGAGAACATGTGGTAGTAGATGTTAACAATGATGTCATCATTACATTACTGTTAAAAAACCATGGACGACACAATAAGACTGTTGTGGCAATATAATATTGATCTCCATACCCTTAGTTTTAGCAACGATTTAGCCTTGTTTTCATGTGCACTTTGCCTGGGAAGAAGACAAAGGAGTTTAGGGAGAGAGGCGCAAAACGGAATAAACCAGTGAAAGACTTTATCTACAACTTCCGAGGGACATCTTACACTGTGATAGAGTCCAGTTTAGCTTCCTCTTTAACCTCCTCCTCATCATTATCCAAGTTGTTGATTTCTGTGGGGATGGTGTCCATAGGGATAGTTTCAATGGGGATGGTTTCTGTGGGGATGATTTCCATGGGACTAGTGTCCATAGGGATGGTATCCATGGAGACAGTAGCAGGTGTGATTTCCTGAGTGGGGAGTGACTGGGGTGGTATTGAAAAGGCCTGAGATGACACATCATTGGTTCTTATCTCCACCTCTTGACTCTTTTCAATCGGTTTCTTCCCAAAGTACTGGGTAATGTTGCGGGAGTTCTTAGCAGCCTCTGCTAGCTTCTGCTTCTTGCTCAGGGCCTTGCCTCCTGTCTTGGTGGGACTGTTCAGGAAGGCAGAGACTGCACTGGCTTTAGCTCTGATGGAGGAGCTGATGGTTGGTGCTGTATCTCCAGTATTTGTCTCCTTCCTCTTCCCCCTCTCCTCCTCACCGGCTGACTCTCCAGACCCAGCCAGGCAGTCAGGGCCCCCGCTCCCTGTCCCACTGTTCGCCCCTGGACCTGTAGTGGAGACCTCACAGTTAGAGGCCCTCATCAGCTCACTGGCAGTCTGGAAGGGGTTGGAGGAGCCCCTCAGACCTGCTCCTATTCTCTTCCGCTTTAGCTGGTGAAGAGAAGGAGACACAGAAGGAAGGATGCTTAGTTACTAATAGAACCCAGTATGAGGCTGACTCACAATAACACTGACTGCATCCTGTTACTAAATGGGCTGAGACAGTCTCAATGCATTAGCCAGTAGATACATATTTAGTCATTACTGCTGTTTATAAAGGAGCACTACAGTATTTTCTAAGGCAAAGTAAAAGCAGAGTCCTCTGTGTGCTGTGGTGTTGGGCCTTACTGAGTAGATCTGTGAGGCAGGCGTGAAGCCCTGTTGCTCCTCAGTCAAGGAGGAAGAGGAGGAGGCTGCTTCGTCTTTGGATTCAGTCTTTATCTCTGTGGATTCCCCAGAGCCGCTGGTCCCTTCTCTTCCTCCTCCTGCAGAGGCAGCCCCTCCCTTCTTCATCTCTGATACCTTTAGGAACAAGAGATAAGTTAGCTGAGTGAAATAATAACTTTTTTAAAAATAGCTTCCATAGGACTCGATACATAAAGTGACTTTACAGTTGTACAATAAACCAGACAGTAGTCAGGAGCTACTTACTCTCTTCAGGACAGCTGCTTTGTACAGGTTGGAAGACTTGGTGATCTTGAAGACCTCATGTTCAATATCCACTGCCAAGGAGAGTGTGTCAGAGCTGGATGAGGGGCGGAGGAAAAAGGGAAAGAAAGAAATCCAAGTGTCAGTTCAGTTGTCCCAGTGGCATCAGGGACTTGGTATTTTAGGTGCATGTGGTTAGTAGTGACTGGTACCTGTGTGTGTCTGCTGCTGCCACCTGGTGGTTGTTCAGAGCCTCCTGTAACAGGGCCACACAGTGCTCCCGGGCCTAGAATTGATGCACACATTTGGCACACACTCTCGTCAAAACTATTTTTTAAAAGGTAAGTGAAGATGTATTCATTTTATTTCCCCCCTCTATTCAAAGGGAAAGTGTCATTTAGATTTAAAGCATGTCTTTACAAGGGAGAACTGGTCAGTAGCAGCTCCAGAATAAAATCAACACTATACATACATTTATTTAAACTTTTTTTAAATCATGGCATACAATCAGTCAGACACCGCTAAAAAAAATACAAATGAGGCTAAGTTTTTCCATGAAAATGGCTATTCTTGTAATACATGTATGAACCACAGTGGTAGTACAATCCCCTTTCTGTTACCTCGATCTGCAAACATAGATGTTCAGTGCTCTTTGCATTTGATCACAAATTGAGAGTGGGACCCGGGATAAGCCAGCATCTTGTTGGGTGAACGATTTAAAGCAGAATTTAATTATGGATGAATAAATAGTTTCTAACGAGCTCATGATGGTGGAGACACTGAATACACAAGGACATGTGCATTAAACATCAAAAACATGCAAATGTGCATATTGCTTTGCAAGTACGTAAGCATGCATGTGAGCATGCGCGTCTGTGAGACGTTTCCATACTAGAGCTGTACCTTGACAGTGAGCCTGGGGATTTTCTGGCTGCTGGCCTCCCTGAGTGGGCAGTTATCATCTGCAGACAGTTGAACACAATATCCAAACCCATTCAGTCACACAACAGTATTATTAGCCCGTCACTTTGCTTGTCTACACAGATATTACAACAGTAGAGAACCCACCTGGGGGGATAAATGAATCTTTGTGTCCCTCAGAAACCTACAGAGGAAAGAGAGAGAAGTAAACAAAGGGAAATAAGACACCCCCCTTACACTTCTATTGTCAGTTAGAGCAGAGAACCTACAGAGGGCCCCTCAAATTCCTCACTCCAGCACTAGACCGCTGCCTCTCTCACCTAGTTTCTAGTGCTTCAGTGTTCCAAGCCCCATGCGGTTGCTGGCAGCATCTCAAACCAACAGTCTCAAAATAATGGCTCAACTCAACACATCTTTTGTTTGTCAGGATTAATAGTATGGATTTGAATAGCCCTGTTGTGCCGATTTGACTCCACATATGGGAGAGATTTACCACATGGTGCCTTACAGGGGCCCCTAGCCCCATAGCCTCCTTGCCTGGCTGACTGGCTGACCACAGCTGGAACACAGATGTGGAGAGAGAGAAAGCTGCTACAGTGTATGAAGGTTTGTTTACTGAAGCAATGGAACGCTTATGAGTCAGATGTTGTGTATAACAGTATGACAGCAGGGCTGTCCATGTACACAGTACATTAATGCGAGGTTTCACCTTGCGCAGGTTCATTTGTTTCTTGAAGAGATCTCCAAACTCCTTCCTCCGATGCTCAGAGCCATCATCATCACCACCACTCTCCCAGCCCTCCTCATCATGCCTGAGGAGATGACATCACCACAGACCTCAGCATTCCTACTGTACTGTCTATGAGTGACAGCTAGAAAACACATTTTAAAATCAACAATACATTTGAAAATAATCCTAATCCAACCAAATACTGCAACCAAAACATGACTAGCGAGTCAATACCCCCCCATCTTCCCTGTTAGCAACTAAAAACTACAACAAATTTTAGCCTGGATGCCAGTCTATTTCTGCTTTAGACTGGCCTCCAGGCTACTAGACCATTGCATTTCTGACCTCTCAAAGCCGTAGCCCTTCCTCCCCCCAGCGTAGAGGTCACGGTCAAACCCAAACGGGCCCCTGGGCTGTGTGCTCCAAGCTGCTCCAGTCTTGGTGCACAAAGTGGCCCCCTTCTCCAGCTGGGCACGCACAGCCTTGGGGTCACGACAGTAGTCACAGGCCCCCGCACAGTCCGGCTTCTGGTCCCCAAAGAACTTGGAGATGGTGGCATGGCGGCAGCTGAGAGAGCCCAGAAATATGGGTGTGAGAGAGACAAACATATTGCAGACATGCTAGAGGTCAAAACCCTAGGAGGCCTTGCATTCACAGAGTAGCTCAGTGGAGCCCAGTGTCTCAAAATGCTCAGAGCCAAGATATTGTGCATTCCTCATTAAGACTCACAATACAGAAGAGTGCACATGACACAGTATAATATCAGAAAGGTAGCTAATGCTGCTGATAGGAGGAATTATACAATGATTGTGTCATGGAGAAATGACGAAGAGGATTGTCATTGATCAATAGCTACCACTGTGTAACAGATTCCCCAGTACTGTGTATGATCAATGTGTATGTGTGTGTGTGCCCATGGTGTGTGATCAAACAAGGTCACACTCAACTGGCCATCATGTGGCCAAATAAGGCTTTGACCCAACCCGAGTCACTAGATGTTATTCCCACTTGAGCAGAGCCACTCTCTGCTCAAGTGGGAATAACATCTAGTGACTCGGGTTGGGTCGTTCCATTTGGGTTGGGTCGTTCCATTTGATTTGAATGCCTGTTTGACCACACCCCTTTTGATTTGAACAAAACTTACCATACATATTTGCCCATGATAGAAGTGGTCAGAAAGTGACTTTTTGGCAATGGTGGAAAAAGTACCCAATTGTCATACTTGAGTAAAAGTAAAGATACCTTAATAGAAAATGACAAAAAAAAAAAAAGTCACCCAGTAAAATACTACTTGAGTAAAAGTAGTTGGTTTTAAATATACTTAAGTATCAAAAGTAAATGCAATTGCTAAAATATACTTAAGTATCATACTTAAATTAATTTTAAATTCCTTAGATTAAGCAAACCAGACAGCACAATTATCATTGTTTTTTTTACATTTACGGGTAGCCAGGGACATGCTCCAACACTCAGACATAATTTACAAACTAAGCATTTGTGTTTCGGGAGTCCACCAGATAAGAGGCAGTAGGGATGACCAGGGATGTTCTCTTGATTAATGCGTGAATTGGACAATTTCCCTGTCCTGCTAAGCATTCAAAATGTAAGGAGTACTTTCGGGTGTCAGAGAAAATGTAAATATTTTAAAAAGTACATCATTTTCTTTAGGAATGTAGTGAAGTAAAAGTTGTCCAAAATATAAAATAGTAAAGATACCGGGAAAAAAAATCTACTTAAGTAAAAATACTTTAAAGTACTACTTAAGTACTTTACACCACTGCTTTTTGAAACCTGAATGCCAAAACATTTAGGCGATATAGGTGCTCAAGTTGACTTATTTTGCATACCCCACCATAACATGAGACATCAATGTCTTAAATCACTGGAAAAGATAAAGAGTTGAGTTTGATATCATTTAAAAACATACAAACTACCATCTGAGGTGTTTGAATTGTGCCTGCCATCGGTTGAGACACAGCATACTCTTGAATACAGGGGTGGTTGTCATGTTTTGGCTGATAAATGTACTCAAATGTGACTAAAATAAAAAATGGCTACTTTTAAAATGGTACCACAGAGATGGTTGGAGGTCCACACATCAGAGAATGTTGACTTGAATGGGAATATCAGTTTGTTTAAACAACACTGTCAACCTTCCATAGGAAACCGATTGAAATCAAATAAATATAGAGCATAGAATAGACATTCCCATTTAAGTTGACATTCAATTGTGGGTGGACCAGCAGCCATCTTTATGGTAGTAATTAGAAGTAAACATTTTAATTACATTTAAAATGTCAATGGTGTATCGGCTTAATTGCAGGGGTCTGAAGGGATAGGTCCATTCTATTAATAATGTTTCTATGATTGAAATGACACCCACCCTGTACTCAAGAGCATGTTGTGTCTCAACTGAAAGAATGTATCAAATATTTTGACAACCCTTTTTGAAAGCTTTTAAATGATTTAAAATCTAACTGTTTATCTTTTCCAGTGATGAAGACATGGATGTCTCATTGAATTGTGGGGTATGCAAAACTGGTCCACTTTGAGCAATGGGTCAACTTTGAGCTAGAATGTTTTGGCATTCAGGTCAACAAAAAAAAGACACTTTCTGACCACTTCTACCATGGGCAAATATGTATGGAAAGTTTCATTCAAATCAAAATGGGTGCGGTCAAACAGTTATGGAAATCAAATGCAGTGACTCTGCAGGAGTGTGAAGTGTATTCTCCAGGAAAAGAACACCCGTTTAACGATACGTCTGTGAACTGGATGCAGTTTCTGATCACTCAGACACACCACTCCCTTCTATTCTGACAAGCTTGATTGATGAGGAGAAAAAGGGGTTGTGGGTGTGGAAAGACTCCTGAGTGAATAACGTGAAACAGAGACGAGGTTCTATAAAATAACTGCTTCCCTAGAGTCTAGTCTGAATAGCAAACCAAAATCATCTACTTTTAGGAGACTTGTAGGTGAGTGAGATTGGCCATGGGTGGTGGTTGGTGAGGATGTTACTGTTCTAAATGACTTTTAAATAGATTTCAACATCTGAATGTCTATTCACTCTTTAGAGTATGGCTGTTCCGCTTCTTTGTATAACAGCTTGCACTTTCACTCAATACACAATATTATGTCATGTATACACACACACAGATCCACTCCGTCGTACACACATTCATACAGGCTAGTGTCTCTTGGAGGAATACTAGTCAAGACAACTCCATAACACACAAAGCAAGACTACCTCGGATGGAAACCCAGTCTCCACAGCTTTCAAAGAGGGGGGAAAGAGGCAGTCTCACCAAGGGAGGAGGGGAGAGTAAGAGACAGACAGTGAGAGAGCGAGAGAGAGACAGAGCTCATGAAGCAACAGAGTCTTTCCAGAGGAGGAGTGAAGGAAGAAGAAAACGACCCACAGCAGAAGGAGGAGATGATGAACTAGCCTATATTAATACAACAGGCAGAGAGCACAAAAACACAGCAGGAGTCCTTTGTAAGTGGAGATAAACAGTGTTGCTATTGCACAACCGCTGCCTTTTCCACTGGCACCAAGAGACGACAACAGCTACTACAAACTGGGAGAGAAGCAAGAATAAAAGGAGAGAGTAAGAGTGGAGTGAGAGACGGTGGAAAGCAAACCAATGACAGCTGGAGAAAGCTCACTTCGAGCCCGATTTGTTTCCTTTCTGAAACCCAGAACAGACTGTACAGAGGACAGCAGTGCAGCGGGTGGGGTTTTGGTCATCTCTTGGCTTCAATACTAATTGCTACTTGAGGACTTATCTCTGCTAACCCTAATCCTGAAAAGACCGCTGGGTCGAGGAGGCGAGGTCACCACCCCTGTCTCACTGCTGGCTCCAACTCACCCAGCAACACACAGGGAACTCACTCTCCACACTCACTCAGGTAGGTATTGGTTCTTGTGTTACATCACTAACTGATTCTCTTCGTTAGACAAGCACAGTTTAGCACCTTTATTTACTCTGTTGCATATCTGCAAACTACCCATACAGTTCAGGTGAGTGTATGCTGGTTGTTAGTGTGTACATGTAGCCTATATACATGCAAATACAGGCCAGAATAACAGTCTTAGCATACTTTATAGCCTAACCAAAAGCATGTGAAGAGTGTAATTTAGCTGTATGGGTAGTGTATTCTGTATTTAGTGTATTCCAGCTGTGTATTAATAGGGAGGCTATTTACATGTGAACACAGTGTGGACCAGAGTTGGAACAGCTCTAGAAGGAGAGCACTCTTCCTGTATGTCATTATCATAATGACATTTCTAACAGCTAAATATTTAGCTACACTTTGCTACTGTGGGAAGACTTGCTCCCATACCCCCCGGCCTAGCCATGAAACCGGAGACTGGTGAAAGCCCAGTCTGACTAGGATCTATCACCACACCAGCTGGTGGGAGTCTACCTGGGAGAGAGAGACAGAGCAGCTGTGGGAAACAGCACTAAAGTAAAAACTATTGTCAGCGGAATTCATACAGAATACATTGGCCAGAACACATTCCACCATGATGGTCCAGCAACACTACAGGAACAGAATCTCTTTAAAGGGACACAGACAACAGGACAAAGAGACTGAGCCAACAGTCTGGTATCTGTTTTACATGCCACACCTATAGTCATTAAAGCATTTTACTATCAAATGAATTGAAGCACTATTCTATTTGTCTAAAGACTTCCCCTTTAATAGAATCAATACATCAATACATAATCCAAGTCAATCTAGTGTTGAAGAGAACTGACATGTAATGTAATCAAGTAGCCTACAGTGTGATCAGGGTTGGGAGAGGAGAAGTAACACTGTGGTGTAGGTGCATAGCTAGAGAGAAGAAGATAAAGAGAGGGTGATGAGGAGGAGAACTGTGAAGGGATGATCATGAGATAATTCATATGAGCAGGATCCAACTGCTATTCACAGTTTATAGGGAACATACTTTCCCATAGCAACAGCAACATATGTCCTACTCATATGTGCATAATGAATAGACAAAAACTTAGAAGATATTTTAACACACAACAAGGCAAATATCAGTGTCTGCCCTTGAAATAACATAGATAAAAGTCCTCCCTTTATACAGTCAGCCAGTGGGACCCTCCTCTCAGTATCATGACAGTTGTGATAACTGTGGTGTGTCAGTCCACAGCTATGCTGCTGGGAGAGCCCTAGAATTACTCTAGTAAGCCTGGAACAGACAAAATCCCACTGGCCCAGAAAAACTCAAATCTTCACACACCAACATATTACCAGATTATAGCACACTTTCTAGATCCTCCTCTTTCTTATAGGAGGAGCTGGAATCCGTTGATTTCGCTCTGTCCTACCTACTCATCAGAAACACATGCACTAGCAGCTCGCCTATATATTCAAGGATGAACACAATGGTTTGTCAACATTCCATTGGTGTCAGGTCATCTACATAGTTAGACAGTAACATACAGCATCTCTGACTTCTAGACTCACAGTCCATTATGGGTGAAGAATAAGGAATGAAACAAATGCCTAGATTCTAATAATTCTAACAATATATTGTAATAATAATCCATTATTAATAATCAATAATCCATCTTTCATCCAGTTTTATCCCTTTATTTGTGGCTTCAGCAAAGTGGTCACATCACACAACCTGCACCCAGATACTACAGAGTTGCACCCACCCTCAGTGTGAGGGACATGATGGATGCTAGGGAGGAGATGCTGACCCTGCTACAGAAGCTCTGGGCCAAACTGCAGGGTCTCCCCACCGCCAGCCCTCTGGAGATGGGGGCCTTCGCTGTCCTCGTCCTCTTTATCGGTAATCTACACCTCTCATACATAATATATACATAGATATAACACACACACACACCTCTCAGTGGAGATATACTCCATACACCTAACCATGTGCTTCAGAACATGTCTTGCAAAGGATGAAACTCCAACATCTTTAATATCACTTTAGATAGTGTGAAATCAATCATCTTGTCTGGACAAAATTCAAATATGTAGGCTAGCTACTATAAAAGGTGTGTTCTTTCCTAGTGGTCTTCCTGCTCATGCTGCTGATGACCTGTTTGACGTGCTGCTGCTGTCACAGAACCAGAACCAAGGGACCACATAGTCAGCTAACCTGAGACAATCCCCACTTCCCCCAATAATGAGGAGAGACATTATAAAACAGGCACTCTATGGAGTGCCACTGTATCACCAGGAGAGACATTCTGGAGAGGCACTCTATGGGCCTCTTAACCCCGGAGGAATGATGAGGACCCGTGGGGAGGGTGTGGAGCCCATCTATAAAGGAGCCCAGCCCTTGAACAACACACCTCCATACAAAACACACACAGAGCCTCCCTGAGAAGCAGTCAAACAGGCCCGGCTTTCAGGAGTATCAACATTCCATGGGGCATCCCTGGGCTCTGTTGGCTAACAAAGCAGTCTTTGACGTGAGAGATGGACAAGACTAGACCTCTAGGACAGCTTCAACTGATCCACACAACACAAAGACACAAGGAACACAGGAGCATGGAATCTCACACACACACACAGTAATGCAAACAACTGGACATGTAGCTAAAGATCCCAATAGAAGCACATGGGATTGCTTGGGGAGATGAATGTCTGTCAGTTCTAGGATGTATGGGTGTCAACTCAACCTCTGCCACTGGCTCAGAGACTCTAAGAAAGAGCCCTCTGCAGTTTCCAGCAACAACTCACTTAAATGGAGGCATCTTGCCAAACCCCTTAGAAGACATATGGCAACACTCTTACATCTAAAGGACTTCCTTTGCTTTATTGCCTTGTTCAAGTGCTAGATGGAAACTCAGAAATGTCCGACTTGCTAACTGGTTGAACGCTGCACGTGGATAACTACAACCAGTTAGCAAGTCGAAAAAGTCTGTTTCCTAGTTCCGACTAGCACGTGAACACAGCATTAGTTCAGCAAAAACAAGCCTTTATCTCATTCCTCAGGCGATTCAGAGGACCATGCCTGCCCTCTGCTGCCTTGTAATATGCTTCACAGTTATACACAAAAACAGAACAAGAGTAATGCTGTCATTTCCGTATAGCTGTTGCATAGGTTAAAAAGGGCATCTCTTCCTTCTGAAAAAGCATTTTCTTAGCCTGCCTAAAATAGTGCAATACGCTTTTGTATCGCTTACATGAAATAAGACAAAATGCAGATGATTGTGGTGAGTTATATCAGGGGTTCCCAAACTGTTGGCTGCTGCTGTTCCGCACGCACGCACGCACGCACGCACTTCAAAATGATGTAGTGCATCATCAGTTTCTCAGTCATTGCAGACCTTAGAGAGCCATTTATAACTTGTCCGAAATGTCCAGATCAACCAACCTGTTGATTTTTGAGTCACTCAAATATCACATGACAAAACATATAGAATTGCAAGAAAATTTGCTTTAAAACTGCAAAAGTTTCTCCGCACACCATGACAAAATGTGTAGATTTGCAGGAAATATTGTATGCTTTTAAACCTGCAAAATCTTCTCTCCTCCAAAAAAAAGGATGTGTCATGAACAGTGCTTGTGGTCACAGAAATAGATGTGGCGCGCGAGCGCAGGGGGAGCGCGAGATGTTCCCCAATGCTGGAAGAGGGGGCCTGAGTGTAAAAGTTTGGGAACCCCTGTGTTATATAACACTCACCCCTCTTGCTCACAGAATGACACCATGGCCTCGAAGTCTGTGATGGAAGCCTTGTCCTGATCTTTCTCGGAGCCACGCTTTGCCTGCAGAGAAGTCACACAATCATTCGCTCAAAGTTAAATAAACAAACATAAAACGATTTGAACACTCTACACACCAATTGCAATCCCCATGCATTTACAGCACCATCATATTTCTATACTAATAACAAGCCTGTGAGGCAGGTTGACAGTGTAGTCTAGACGTAACCTGTTTGCGGGCCACCTCCTTGCGAATGAGGAAGTTCAACTGCTCCCTGTCCTTGGGGGAGTAGTACGTCCTGCAGGAAGAGGGCAGCCCGTCTCGCCCCGCACGCCCAGATTCCTGGTAGTAACTGGCTAGTGACTTGGCAAGGTTCCAATGGGCCACAAACCTGACATTAGATTTGTCCACCCCCATGCCAAAGCTGATGGTGGCCACAATGACAAGCACCTTACCCTGCATCCAATCAGTCTGAGCCTCTGTGCGATCTCCTGCCTTCAACCCTACACAAGCAGGAGTTAAAGGTCAAGAGTCATGCCACCCACTTTGTTATGTCTCGTCTCTCCATCAATAAAATAATCTGCTTGATTCTTATCTTTATTAAACTTTAACATTGCCATTTACTATCCTACCCCACAATGTTTGTAAGCCCTTGAGGAATGTCTCACCTGCATGGTAAGGCTTGGCCAGGACTCCAAGCTTAGTCAGTTGGTAAGCCACCGTCTCACAGCCATCTCTGGTCCGACAGTACACAATTCCACAACCCTGAAGAAAGACATACAGATAAATATCCCAAGCTAAGTACCATGCACTGATTATAAGGCTGGATGACATATGTTTTTTAGCGCAATATTCCAAATGCCTGTATCACAACAATCACTTTTTGTATTTTATGACCGTTTGTCTGCATTTTCTCATGTCTTTTTGGTCTTGTCTCCTTTGCACCTTCCCATTCTCTCTCACACACACAGGCCCCTCCCCCTGCCACTCACAACAACAAAGATGACACATCACTTCCTCCCTGATAAGTGGTTCAACTCACTATTTGCATTTAAGGTTTGTTCCAACAGAATCGGTCATAGGGACACCGAAACACATTACTCTGATTACACCATCCATTATTTTACTGTAATAGAGGAGAAGTTAACCTTTCAACTCATCAAATTGCATGCAGAGCAGACACTAATAAAACCAGAGAATCAATTAACACTGATTCTAGTAAATTTATGTTCAGTTTGTTGCAAACCGGGCATTTTCAGCCAGATCGCTGAATATTGCAAAAAAGCAGGTTAAACTATTTTGATAAAATAATTACATTATTAGTGGGTTTTATGGTTGTGGAAGGCTTATATTTACCCTAGGTATAATTTCACAAGCCCATTCATTAGATTATTGCTGACTGTTTGAAATGTGGTGTATTTGACCTTTAAATCTAGATATATATTGTGAATGGCCTATAATTAAAAAAAAATAGACCTATGAATTTTAGGCCACAATGCCCAGCCCTAACTGATTACACCATCCATTAGATAGAGTAGGAAGAGATACTGCATATAAGGAGAGAGTCAGAGGGGAATCTAGTCCACCAACCTGTCCTTTGGGGCCTTCCCCCAGGGTCAGGGCCTCCCTGATGAAGGCATGCAGGTGCTTGTAGGGGTCCTCTAGTAGCTCCCTGTACACCACCTCATAATGCAGGTTACTGCGAAACACAGGTGTGGCAAAGGACAGCGGTGATCGCAGCCTCAGGGACTTTGCTATGTCCTCCTGCACCTTCTGGGGTGCCGTGGCCGTCAGCGCCACGCAGGGTATCCCGGGCAGACGGGCACGCAGACTGCCCAGTTTGAGGTAGTCTGGTCTGAAGTCATGCCCCCACTGGGAGACACAGTGAGCCTCGTCCACAGCCAGGTAGGAGAGGAGGCTCCGGGAGAGTAGGCCTGTAAGGCAGGGCTGGAAGGCAGAGGAGGCCACCATCTCTGGGGTGATGTAAAGCAGCTTCAACCTGGGGCTCTCACTCTCCAGATCGTCCAGAATCAGACGGCGCTCCCCTGCAGGGAGCTTGGAGTTGATGGAGCATGCAGGAATGTTCAGGTCCCTTAGGTGGTCCACTTGGTCCTGTTATGGTGGATACAGAGAAAGGGATCATCATTGAAGAAACCTAAATACATAGCTAGCTATGCAGTTAAGGATAGCTCAGTCTATATCAGAATCAATCACGTAATCAGTACAAATTACACAACAGAAGAAAATGCTAAAGAATAGAGACTGACCTGGATGAGAGCGATAAGAGGGGATATGACCAATGTAATACCCTTAGCCAACACTGCGGGAAGCTGGTAGCAGAGGGACTTCCCTGCCCCGGTGGGCATGCACACAAAAACATCCCGGTCACCTGCACACAACAGGGGCAGTAATTTACAATTTTCCATCGACAGTCCGATTTGGGCAACGGCATTACTCAGATATGTTTAATAACAATAACTGATCATGCTAGCTAGTAGTAGGTAACAGTCAATGAACTGGTTGAATAATTGGCTAATTAGCTACCTAGCTAGTTAGATAGCCCGCGGCTGGCTAAGATTAGCTAAAACTAGAAGAGCCGTTCCTAGGTAAATTATTGTAAGTCCAACAAGTCTATTGTGGTTCTCACCTTTAACAACTGCTTTAACAACGTCCTCCTGCTTCTGGGATCGGAACTTATCGAACCCAAAATGGGTTTTTAACGCCTTTTTAATGGAAGTCATCTCTTATCCAGAAAAACGTCCAACTTGACAACAAACTTCATTCTCTAGTCGTCGCGTATCGATGACATCATGCCAGTCGGCACATAATAAAGAAAGACATATTTTAACTAGTGAATCTCTTTAAACATATTTTATCTACGGTTCTCTTTTAAATATACATTTTTATTTAATGTCAAATGACCGAAACAGATCTGTTTATATTTTGTGCAAAAAAAACATTAAACGCACACAACTGATTAGATTCATCATCCATGGTTACACGCCTTTGTTTTCCTGGCCAATGAGAGTCGAATGCGCTGTGATTAGCACCTGATTAGCACGACCCAGACCAGGACAGATTTTAATGCTAGAATTGTTTTTGTTGTCTCGATCTGTGAGGTGAGTCTCCGTTTACGTTTGAGTTCTGGTTGAATTTGGTGACCTCCATAGACCACTTTATCAACACCCAAACCAAAACACTGACACAATCGAAACCCCTGATTTATGTATCAATAAAGCAGGGAGAGAAGAGGCATAGGATTGCAGAATATTAAAAGGAGGTTAACTCCACTCCACTTCATCGCCATGGATCTCTCCCTTTCACCCTCTGTTTCTGACACTGTCTGTGTGCTCTGGGGTATGTACTGAGGTTAATGCCACTTTGAGATGGCTTGAAATTGGTGACCTAGATGCACAACAATGTATTGTAAACCCAGGGTCTCCTCTCTCCTCTGACTAGGCTGTGAGCTGAATGACACCCAGAGAAAGGCAGTGTTTGAAATAGCGGAGGATTTGTTGGAGCATCAGTTCTTTATCCGAACGGTCAGTCTAAGTCTTTAGTCCATCTCCAGCCCTCTCCACACACCCCATTAGCAGAGATCACTTGACTTGAGTCAGTGACACAACAATTAACATAGTCCAATGACAGCCCAACCTCTAATCTCTGCTCCCCTTGTGTATAGATGTGTCTGAGTGCAGAGGCCAGTAACGAGATGCATGTGGTGGAGGTACAGGACAGAGTTGGGGAATGCTGCAAGCCAGTGCCCATTGCCACTCTTCACCCTATGTGCCAACCTATGGTCAGTTTCAGTGGGTTTGAGCTCATCCCACCTGTCATCTTCAACCTTCGCTCTGGGCAGGGCCCCCTCTTCATTTCTGGACAGCATTTGACATGTAAGTAATTGAGATAGGATAAAATTATGTTATTGTCTAGAGAATGGCATACAAATAGTTTCTGATTAATATTTATTTTTATGTCAATTCTGGGACTCTGCTCTTTATTTGGCTTTAAGTTCAAATCAAATGATACCTGGTATTTTTGTGCTGTCATAGTGGTCTATGAGGAGGAGGAGGAGGAGGAGAAGGAGGAGGTCTTCTCATCAACACCCCCACTTGGTAAGTAAACAAATCTAGAACTTCATAACATGATTACCTATTTTGATCCCTTATGACATTGTACAGTTCAGTATGAAATAGTTATTGTGTTTTTATTTCAGATCACAGTGTTCTTCAATAACATGATCAAATTTGAAGGACTTCAATAAAACACAGCACAAAAAGTAGAACCTTTGAGTTTCGTATATTTATTCATCACGGAAAGTGCATTGTTATTGCAGGATTAATATTTCACAATAGATTAAGATAATACTACGGTATTCTTTCAAATGTATGAAAATACAGAGCATGTGAGTGCATAGCATAACTGGAGTAAGGAAGAGGCAGAAAGAATCACATAGAAGCAGCAGCATCAGTGGATCATGATGGTCTAGTTCTTTACAGTAACGAAGGTTCTGATTACTCTATAGGAGTGGTGAGAGGGTAACCATAGGGTAGAGGGATGGTGTTAAGAGGGAAAGTTCAGCCCCACAGGCACAGGGAGGGACAGAGGCAATAGGCCTTGCTCCCAGGGGACTTGATCACCAGGTCCTTAATGATCTCTGTTGTGCCGAACAGAGGGAACAGCTTCTCGTTGAAGCTCTCATTGTAGATGTGGGAGCGGCTGTCTACGTCATAGAAGGACAGCTGGCCCTGGTCGTAGTCCAGGTAGACGGCCACCTTGCGGGGGATAAGACCAGGCGGCAGGGCAGTGAAGGGCACAGTCAGGGCCTTGAGCTCCGTGCCCCTCTCCAGGCGCAGGGTCAGGTAGCCCGTGTCTGTGTTCAGGGACTTGAAGCCCTTCCTCAGGGCTGACTCCTTGGCCACACCCAGCCGAAAGTCCCGCTCCCCCACCTCCACCTCCCAGTAGTGGCGGCCAGAGTTGAAACCCTCCACCCCTGTGGCGCACCACCAGCCATCGAAGCGCTGGTGGTAGTTTGGCACATCCTTTCTCTCGAAGCCGCAGCGCATCTTCTTCTCGTCATTGGAGATCAGCAGGTCAGGGTTGGCCGTGTCCAGGTCAAGGGAAATCTCCACTGCTGCATTAGAGATCCAGTCCCATACTGGAATATACAGTGGGGCAGTATTTAGTTAGCCACCAATTGTGCAAATTCTCCCACTTAAAAAGATGAGAGGCCTGTAATTTTCATCCTTAGGTACACTTCAACTATGACAGACAAAATGAGAAAAAAAATCCATAAAAAATCACATTGTAGGATTTTTAATGAATTTATTTGCAAATTCTGGTGGAAAATAAGTATTTGGTCACCTACAAACAAGCAAGATTTCTGGCTCTCACAGACCTGTAACTTCTTCTTTAAGAGGCTCCTCTGTCCTCCACTCGTTACCTGTATTAATGGCACCTGTTTGAACTTGTTATCAGTATAAAAGACACCTGTCCACAACCTCAAACAGTCACACTCCAAACTCCACTACGGCCAAGACCAAAGAGCTGTCAAAGGACACCAGAAACAAAATTGTAGACCTGCACCAGGCTAGAAAGACTGAATCTGCAATAGGTAAGCAGCTTGGTTTGAAGAAATCAACTGTGGGAGCAATTATTAAGAAATGGTTGACATACAAGACCACTGATAATCTCCCTCGATCTGGGGCTCCACGCAAGATCTCACCCTGTGGGGTCAAAATGATCACAAGAACGGTGAGCAAAAATCCCAGAACCACA